>NW_020192057.1:0-110905 GCF_002263795.3 Bos taurus | reverse complement strand
CTCAGGTCCGTGAGTATTGCCTGCTGAGTTGCGTGATTCCTGCCAGCTCAGCTCCATGGTTATTGCCTGCTGAGCTGCGCGATTCCTGACTGCTAGCTTCTTGATTATTGGCTGCTGAGCTGCGTGATTCCTGCCTGCTCAGCTCCAGGAGTATTGTCTGCTGGGCTGCAAGATTCGTGTCTGCTCAGTCACGGGTGTCAAGCCTGCTGAGTCACGTGTTTAGAGTGTGCTTAGCCACTTCATGGCAGTCTGCTCAGCTCCATGATTATTGCCTGCTAAGCTGCGTGATTCTGCCTGCTCAGCTTCTTGATTATTGCCTGCTGAGCTGCGTGATTCCTGCTTGCTCAGCTCCATATTTATTGCCTGCTGAGCTGCGTGATTCCTGCCTGCTCAGCTTCTTGATTATTGCATGCTGAGCTGCGTGATTCCTGTTTGCTCAGCTCCATGATATTGCCTGCTGAGCTGCGTGATTCCTGCTTGCTCAGCTCCATGATTTTTGCTTGCTGAGCTGCATAATAAGTGCCTGCTCAGTCCCCAGAGAGGAGCCGCCTGAATCACGTGATTAGAGTCTGCTTATCCAGTTCATTGCAGCCTTCAGCTCCAATTATTATTGCCTGCTAAGTTGCGTGATTCCTGCCTGCTCAGGTCCGTGAGTATTGCCTGCTGAGTTGCGTGATTCCTGCCAGCTCAGCTCCATGATTATTGCGTGCTGAGCTGCGCCGATTCCTGACTGCTAGCTTCTGATTATTGGCTCTGAGCTGCTGATTCCTCCCTGCTCTGCTTCTTGATTATTGCCTGCTGAGCCTGCGTGATTCCTGCTTGCTCAGCTCCAGGATTATGCCTGCTGAGCGCGTGATTCGTGCCCTGCTCAGCTCCTTGATACTGTCTGCTGAGCTGCGTGATTCCTGCCTGCTCAGCTCCAGGAGTATGTCTGCGGGCTGCAAGATTCGTGTCTGCCTCAGTCACGGGTGTCAAGCTGCTGAGCACGTGTTTAGAGTCTGCTTAGCCACTTCATGGCATCCTGCTCAGCCTTGATTTTTGCCAGCTGAGCTGCGAGATCGTGCTGCTCAGCTCCTGATCCTTTGCCTGCTGAGCTGTGTGATTCCTCCTGCTCAGTCCATGAGTATTGCCTGCTGAGCTGCATGATTTGGTGTCTGCTGAGCTGCACCATTTGTGTCTGCTGAGCTGCACCATTGGTGTCTGCTGAGCTGCCCAAATGTGTCTGCTCAGTCACGGGTGTAGAGCTGCCTGCGTCACGTGTTTAGAGTCCTGCTTAACCATTCATTACAGTTGCTCAGCTCCTTGACCATTTCTGCTCCTCTCCGTGATTAGTGCCTCTAGCCAAGTGATAGTGCTGCTCCAGCTCTTTGATTATTGCCTCCTGAAGCACGTGACAGTGCATGATAAGCCACGTGATCAGCGCCTCTCCGTCACGTGATCAGCGCCCCTCAGTCAGCGTGATCAGCGCCTCCGTCACGGATCAGTCGCTCTCAGTCACGTGGATCAGTGCATGCCCAGTCACGTGATCAGTGCCTCTAGTCACGTGATCAGTGAAGCCATCACGTGACAGTGCATGCTCAATCACGTGATCAGTGGCATGCTCAGCCACGTGATCAGGGTCGCTGATCAAGGGATTAGCGCTTGCTCAGCCTGCATGCTAATCCCTGCTCAGCTGAGTGACTCGTGCTGATCAGCTGTGTGATTATGTCCCTGCTCCAGCTGCGTGATGTAGTGCCTGCTCCAAGGACCGGGTTTAGGAGCCGGCTGAGTGACGTGATTAGATAGTCTGCTTAGGCCACTTTCATTACAGTCTGCTCAGCTCCCATGATTATTGCCTGCTAAGCTGCGTGGATTCCTGCCTGCTCAGCTTCTTGATTATTGCCTGCTAAGCTGCGTGATTCCTGCCTGCTCAGCTTCTTGATTATTGCCCTGCTGAGCTGCGTGATTCTGCTTGCCTCAGCTCCATGATTTTTTGCTTGCTGAGCTGCATAATAAGTGCCTGCTCAGTCCCCAGAGAGGATTCGGCTGAATCACGTGATCAGAGTCTGCTTTATCCAGTTCATTGCAGCCTCAGCTCCAATTATTATTGCCTGCTAAGCTGCGTGATTCCTGCCTGCTCAGTCTTCTTGATTATTGGCCTGCTGAGCTGCGTGATTCCTGCCTGCTCAGCTTCTTGATTATTGCCTGCTGAGCTGCGTGATTCCTGCTTGCTCAGCTCGATGATTTTTGCTTGCTGAAGCTGCATAATAAGTGCCTGCTCAGTCCCCAGAGAGGATTCGGCTGAATCACGTGATCAGAGTCTGCTTATCCAGTTCATTGCAGCCTTCAGCTCCAATTATTATTGCCTGCTAAGCTGCGTGATTCCTGCCTGCTCAGCTTCTTGATTATTGCCTGCTGAGCTGCGTGATTCCTGCTTGCTCAGCTCCATATTTATTGCCTGCTGAGCTGCGTGATTCCTGCCTGCTCAGCTTTCTTGATTATTGCATGCTGGAGTTGCATGATTCCTGTTGCTCAGCTCCATGATTATTGCCTGCTGAGCTGCGTGATTCCTGCTTGCTCAGCTCCATGGTTTTTGCTTGCTGAGCTGCATAATAAGTGCCTGCTCAGTCCCAGAGAGGAGCCGGCTGAATCACGTGATTAGAGTCTGCTTATCCAGTTCATTACAGCCTTCAGCTCCAATTATTATTGCCTGCTAACTTGCGTGATTCCTGCCTGCCTCAGGTCCGTGAGTATTGCCTGCTGAGTTGCGTGATTCCTGCCAGCTCAGCTCCATGATTATTGCCTGCTGAGCTGCGCGATTTCCTGACTGCTAGCTTCTTGATTATTGGCTGCTGAGCTGCCTGATTCCTGCTGCTCTGCTTCTTGATTATTGCCTGCTGAGCTGCGTGATTCCTGCTTGCTCAGACTCCAGGATTTATTGCCTGCTGAGCTGCGTGATTCCTGCTTGCTCAGCTCCATATTTATTGCCTGCTGAGCTGCGTGATTCCTGCCTGCTCAGCTTTTGATTATTGCATGCTGAGCTGCGTGATTCCTGTTTGCTCAGCTCCATGGTTATTGCCTGCTGAGCTGCGTGGATTCCTGCTTGCTCAGCTCCATATTTATTGCCTGCTGAGCTGCGTGATTCCTGCCTGCTCAGCTTCTTGATTATTGCATGCTGAGCTGCGTGATTCCTGTTTGCTCAGCTTCCATGATTATTGCCTGCTGAGCTGCGTGATTCCTGCTTGCTCGGCTCCATGATTTTTTTCTTGCAGAGCTACATAATAAGTGGCCTGCTCAGTCCCCAGAGAGGAGCCGGCTGAATCACGTGATTAGAGTCTGCTTATCCAGTTCATTGCAGCCTTCAGCTCCAATTATTATTGCCTGCTAAGTTGCGTGATTCCTGCCTGCTCAGGTCCGTGAGTATTGCCTGCTGAGCTGCGGATTCCTGACTGCTAGCTTCTTGATTATTGGCTGCTGAGCTGCCTGATTCCTGCCTGCTCTGCTTCTTGATTATTGCCTGCTGAGCTGCGTGATTCCTACTTGCTCAGCTCCAGGATTATTGCCTGCTGAGCTGCGAGATTCGTGCCTGCTCAGCTCCTTGATCTTTGCCTGCTGAGCTGTGTGATTCCTGCCTGCTCAGCTCCCTGAGTATTGCCTGCTGAGCTGCATGATTGGTGTCTGCTGAGCTACACCATTTGTGTCTGCTGAGCTGCACCATTGGTGTCTGCTGAGCTGCCCAAATTGTGTCTGCTCAGTCACGGGTGTCGAGCCTGCTGAGTCACGTGTTTAGAGTCTGCTTAACCACTTCATTACAGTTTGCTCAGCTCCTTGACGATTTCCTGCTCCTCTCCGTGATTAGTGCCCTCTTAGCCA
Organism: Bos taurus; assembly: GCF_002263795.3. Classification (NCBI taxonomy): domain Eukaryota; kingdom Metazoa; phylum Chordata; class Mammalia; order Artiodactyla; family Bovidae; genus Bos; species Bos taurus. Next base: position 107,053 of record NW_020192057.1, on the reverse strand, counting down.
AGTGATTAGTGCCTGCTCAGCTCTTTGATTATTGCCTCCCTGAAGCACGTGATCAGTGCATGATAGCCACGTGATCAGCGCCTCTCAGTCACGTGATCAGCGCCCCTCAGTCACGTGATCAGCGCCTCTCAGTCACGTGATCAGTGCCTCTCAGTCACGTGATCAGTGCATGCCCAGTCACGTGATCAGTGCCTCTCAGTCACGTGATCAGTGCATGCTCAGTCACGTGATCAGTGCATGCTCAGTCACGTGATCAGTGCATGCTCAGCCACGTGATCAGGGCCTGCTCAGTCACGTGATCAGGGTCTTGCTGAATCAAGGGATTAGCGCTTGCTCAGCTGCATGCTTAATCCCTGCTCAGCTGCGTGACTCGTGCCTGATCAGCTGTGTGATTAGTCCCTGCTCAGCTGCGTGATTAGTGCCTGTTCAAGACCGGGTTAGGAGCCGGCTGAGTGACGTGATTAGAAACTGCTTAGCCACTTCATGACAGTCTGCTCAGCTCCATGATTATTGCCTGCTAAGCTGCGTGATTCCTGCCTGCTCAGCTTCTTGATTATTGCCTGCTGAGCTGCGTGATTCCTGCTTGCTCAGCTCCATATTTATTGCCTGCTGAGCTGCGTGATTCCTGCCTGCTCAGCTTCTTGATTATTGCATGCTGAGCTGCGTGATTCCTGTTTGCTCAGCTCCATGATCATTGCCTGCTGAGCTGCGTGATTCCTGCTTGCTCAGCTCCATATTTATTGCCTGCTGAGCTGCGTGATTCCTGCCTGCTCAGCTTCTTGATTATTGCAGGCTGAGCTGCGTGATTCCTGTTTGCTCAGCTCCATGATTATTGCCTGCTGAGCTGCGTGATTCCTGCTTGCTCAGCTCCACGATTTTGCTTGCTGAGCTGCATAATAAGTGCCTGCTCAGTCCCCAGAGAGGAGCCGGCTGAATCACGTGATTAGAGTCTGCTTATCCAGTTCATTGCAGCCTTCAGCTCCAATTATTATTGCCTGCTAAGTTGCGTGTATCCTGCCAGCTCAGCTCCATGATTATTGCCTGCTGAGCTGCGCGATTCCTGACTGCTAGCTTCTTGATTATTGGCTGCTGAGCTGCCTGATTCCTGCCTGCTCTGCTTCTTGATTATTGCCTGCTGAGCTGCGTGATTCCTGCTTGCTCAGCTCCAGGATTATTGCCTGCTGAGCTGCGTGATTCGTGCCTGCTCAGCTCCTTGATTACTGTCTGCTGAGCTGCGTGATTCCTGCCTGCTCAGCTCCAGGAGTATTGTCTGCTGGGCTGCAAGATTCGTGTGTGGCTCAGTCACGGGTGTCAAGCCTGCTGAGTCACGTGTTTAGAGTCTGCTTAGCCACTTCATGGCAGTCTGCTCAGCTCCTTGATTTTTGCCAGCTGAGCTGCGAGATTCGTGCCTGCTCAGCTCCTTGATCTTTGCCTGCTGAGCTGTGTGATTCCTGCCTGCTCAGCTCCATGAGTATTGCCTGCTGAGCTGCATGATTGGTGTCTGCTGAGCTGCACCATTTGTGTCTGCTGAGCTGCACCATTGGTGTCTGCTGAGCTGCCCAAATTGTGTCTGCTCAGTCACGGGTGTAGAGCCTGCTGCGTCACGTGTTTAGAGTCTGCTTAACCACTTCATTACAGTTTGCTCAGCTCCTTGACGATTTCCTGCTCCTCTCCGTGATTAGTGCCCTCTTAGCCAAGTGATTAGTGCCTGCTCAGCTCTTTGATTATTGCCTCCTGAAGCACGTGATCAGTGCATGATAGCCACGTGATCAGCGCCTCTCAGTCACGTGATCAGCGCCCCTCAGTCACGTGATCAGCGCCTCTCAGTCACGTGATCAGTGCCTCTCAGTCACGTGATCAGTGCATGCCCAGTCACGTGATCAGTGCCTCTCAGTCACGTGATCAGTGCATGCTCAGTCACGTGATCAGTGCATGCTCAGTCACGTGATCAGTGCATGCTCAGCCACGTGATCAGGGCCTGCTCAGTCACGTGATCAGGGTCTGCTGAATCAAGGGCTTAGCGCTTGCTCAGCTGCATGCTTAATCCCTGCTCAGCTGCGTGACTCGTGCCTGATCAGCTGTGTGATTAGTCCCTGCTCAGCTGCGTGATTAGTGCCTGCTCAAGACCGGGTTAGGAGCCGGCTGAGTGACGTGATTAGAGTCTGCTTAGCCACTTCATGACAGTCTGCTCAGCTCCATGATTATTGCCTGCTAAGCTGCGTGATTCCTGCCTGCTCAGCTTCTTGATTATTGCCTGCTGAGCTGCGTGATTCCTGCTTGCTCAGCTCCATATTTATTGCCTGCTGAGCTGCGTGATTCCTGCCTGCTCAGCTTCTTGATTATTGCATGCTGAGCTGCGTGATTCCTGTTTGCTCAGCTCCATGATTATTGCCTGCTGAGCTGCGTGATTCCTGCTTGCTCAGCTCCATATTTATTGCCTGCTGAGCTGCGTGATTCCTGCCTGCTCAGCTTCTTGATTACTGCATGCTGAGCTGCATGATTCCTGTTTGCTCAGCTCCATGATTATTGCCTGCTGAGCTGCGTGATTCCTGCTTGCTCGGCTCCATGATTTTTGCTTGCAGAGCTGCATAATAAGTGCCTGCTCAGTCCCCAGAGAGGAGCGGCTGAATCACGTGATTAGAGTCTGCTTATCCAGTTCATTGCAGCCTTCAGCTCCAATTTTTATTGCCTGCTAAGTTGCGTGATTCCTGCCTGCTCAGGTCCGTGAGTATTGCCTGCTGAGATGCGGATTCCTGACTGCTAGCTTCTTGATTATTGGCTGCTGAGCTGCCTGATTCCTGCCTGCTCTGCTTCTTGATTATTGCCTGCTGAGCTGCGTGATTCCTACTTGCTCAGCTCCAGGATTATTGCCTGCTGAGCTGCGTGATTCGTGCCTGCTCAGCTCCTTGATTAGTGTCTGCTGAGCTGCGTGATTCCTGCCTGCTCAGCTCCAGGAGTATTGTCTGCTGGGCTGCAAGATTCGTGTGTGCTCAGTCACGGGTGTCAAGCCTGCTGAGTCACGTGTTTAGAGTCTGCTTATCCACTTCATGGCAGTCTGCTCAGCTCCTTGATTTTTGCCAGCTGAGCTGCGAGATTCGTGCCTGCTCAGCTCCTTGATCTTTGCCTGCTGAGCTGTGTGATTCCTGCCTGCTCAGCTCCATGAGTATTGCCTGCTGAGCTGCATGATTGGTGTCTGCTGAGCTGCACCATTTGTGTCTGCTGAGCTGCACCATTGGTGTCTGCTGAGCTGCCCAAATTGTGTCTGCTCAGTCACGGGTGTAGAGCCTGCTGCGTCCCGTGTTTAGAGTCTGCTTAACCACTTCATTACAGTTTGCTCAGCTCCTTGACCATTTCCTGCTCCTCTCCGTGATTAGTGCCCTCTTAGCCAAGTGATTAGTGCCTGCTCAGCTCTTTGATTATTGCCTCCTGAAGCACGTGATCAGTGCATGATAGCCACGTGATCAGCGCCTCTCAGTCACGTGATCAGCGCCCCTCAGTCACGTGATCAGCGCCTCTCGGTCACGTGATCAGTGCCTCTCAGTCACGTGATCAGTGCATGCTCAGCCACGTGATCAGTGCCACTCAGTCACGTGATCAGTGCCTCTCAGTCACGTGATCAGTGCATGCTCAGTCACGTGATCAGTGCATGCTCAGCCACGTGATCAGGGCCTGCTCAGTCACGTGATCAGGGTCTGCTGAATCAAGGGATTAGCGCTTGCTCAGCTGCATGCTTAATCCCTGCTCAACTGCGTGACTCGTGCCTGATCAGCTGTGTGATTAGTCCCTGCTCAGCTGCGTAATTAGTGCCTGCTCAAGACCGGGTTAGGAGCCGGCTGAATGACGTGATTAGAGTCTGCTTAGCCACTTCATTACAGTCTGCTCAGCTCCATGATTATTGCCTGCTAAGCTGCGTGATTCCTGCCTGCTCAGCTTCTTGATTATTGCCTGCTGAGCTGCGTGATTCCTGCTTGCTCAGCTCCATATTTATTGCCTGCTGAGCTGCGTGATTCCTGCCTGCTCAGCTTCTTGATTATTGCATGCTGAGCTGCGTGATTCCTGTTTGCTCAGCTCCATGATTATTGCCTGCTGAGCTGCGTGATTCCTGCTTGCTCAGCTCCATGGTTTTTGCTTGCTGAGCTGCATAATAAGTGCCTGCTCAGTCCCCGGAGAGGAGCCGGCTGAATCACGTGATTAGAGTCTGTTTATCCAGTTCATTACAGCCTTCAGCTCCAATTATTATTGCCTACTAAGTTGCGTGAATCCTGCCTGCTCAGGTCCGTGAGTATTGCCTGCTGAGTTGCGTGATTCCTGCCAGCTCAGCTCCATGGTTATTGCCTGCTGAGCTGCGCGATTCCTGACTGCTAGCTTCTTGATTATTGGCTGCTGAGCTGCGTGATTCCTGCCTGCTCAGCTCCAGGAGTATTGTGTGCTGGGCTGCAAGATTCGTGTCTGCTCAGTCACGGGTGTCAAGCCTGCTGAGTCACGTGTTTAGAGTCTGCTTAGCCACTTCATGGCAGTCTGCTCAGCTCCATGATTATTGCCTGCTAAGATGCGTGATTCCTGCCTGCTCAGCTTCTTGATTATTGCCTGCTGAGCTGCGTGATTCCTGCTTGCTCAGCTCCATATTTATTGCCTGCTGAGCTGCGTGATTCCTGCCTGCTCAGCTTCTTGATTATTGCATGCTGAGCTGCGTGATTCCTGTTTGCTCAGCTCCATGATTATTGCCTGCTGAGCTGCGTGATTCCTGCTTGCTCAGCTCCATGATTTTTGCTTGCTGAGCTGCATAATAAGTGCCTGCTCAGTCCCCAGAGAGGAGCCGGCTGAATCACGTGATTAGAGTCTGCTTATCCAGTTCATTGCAGCCTTCAGCTCCAATTATTATTGCCTGCTAAGTTGCGTGATTCCTGCCTGCTCAGGTCCGTGAGTATTGCCTGCTGAGTTGCGTGATTCCTGCCAGCTCAGCTCCATGATTATTGGCTGCTGAGCTGCGCGATTCCTGACCGCTAGCTTCTTGCTTATTGGCTGCTGAGCTGCCTGATTCCTGCCTGCTCTGCTTCTTGATTATTGCCTGCTGAGCTGCGTGAATCCTGCTTGCTCAGCTCCAGGATTATTGCCTGCTGAGCTGCGTGATTCGTGCCTGCTCAGCTCCTTGATTACTGTCTGCTGAGCTGCGTGATTCCTGCCTGCTCAGCTCCAGGAGTATTGTCTGCTGGGCTGCAAGATTCGTGTGTGCTCAGTCACGGGTGTCAAGCCTGCTGAGTCACGTGTTTAGAGTCTGCTTAGCCACTTCATGGCAGTCTGCTCAGCTCCTTGATTTTTGCCAGCTGAGCTGCGAGATTCGTGCCTGCTCAGCTCCTTGATCTTTGCCTGCTGAGCTGTGTGATTCCTGCCTGCTCAGCTCCATGAGTATTGCCTGCTGAGCTGCATGATTGGTGTCTGCTGAGCTGCACCATTTGTGTCTGCTGAGCTGCACCATTGGTGTCTGCTGAGCTGCCCAAATTGTGTCTGCTCAGTCACGGGTGTAGAGCCTGCTGCGTCACGTGTTTAGAGTCTGCTTAACCACTTCATTACAGTTTGCTCAGCTCCTTGACGATTTCCTGCTCCTCTCCGTGATTAGTGCCGTCTTAGCCAAGTGATTAGTGCCTGCTCAGCTCTTTGATTATTGCCTCCTGAAGCACGTGATCAGTGCATGATAGCCACGTGATCAGCGCCTCTCAGTCACGTGATCAGCGCCCCGAAGTCACGTGATCAGCGCCTCTCAGTCACGTGATCAGTGCCTCTCAGTCACGTGATCAGTGCATGCCCAGTCACGTGATCAGTGCCTCTCAGTCACGTGATCAGTGCATGCTCAGTCACGTGATCAGTGCATGCTCAGTCACGTGATCAGTGCATGCTCAGCCACGTGATCAGGGCCTGCTCAGTCACGTGATCAGGGTCTGCTGAATCAAGGGATTAGCGCTTGCTCAGCTGCATGCTTAATCCCTGCTCAGCTGCGTGACTCGTGCCTGATCAGCTGTGTGATTAGTCCCTGCTCAGCTGCGTGATTAGTGCCTGCTCAAGACCGGGTTAGGAGCCGGCTGAGTGACGTGATTAGAGTCTGCTTAGCCACTTCATTACAGTCTGCTCAGCTCCATGATTATTGCCTGCTAAGCTGCGTGATTCCTGCCTGCTCAGCTTCTTGATTATTGCCTGCTAAGCTGCGTGATTCCTGCCTGCTCAGCTTCTTGATTATTGCCTGCTGAGCTGCGTGATTCCTGCTTGCTCAGCTCCATATTTATTGCCTGCTGAGCTGCGTGATTCCTGCCTGCTCAGCTTCTTGATTATTGCATGCTGAGCTGCGTGATTCCTGTTTGCTCAGCTCCATGATTATTGCCTGCTGAGCTGCGTGATTCCTGCTTGCTCAGCTCCATATTTATTGCCTGCTGAGCTGCGTGATTCCTGCCTGCTCAGCTTCTTGATTATTGCATGCTGAGCTGCGTGATTCCTGTTTGCTCAGCTCCATGATTATTGCCTGCTGAGCTGCGTGATTCCTGCTTGCTCAGCTCCATATTTATTGCCTGCTGAGCTGCGTGATTCCTGCCTGCTCAGCTTCTTGATTATTGCATGCTGAGCTGCGTGATTCCTGCTTGCTCAGCTCCATGATTTTTGCTTGCTGAGCTGCATAATAAGTGCCTGCTCAGTCCCCAGATAGGAGCCGGCTGAATCACGTGATTAGAGTCTGCTTATCCAGTTCATTGCAGCCTTCAGCTCCAATTATTATTGCCTGCTAAGTTGCGTGTATCCTGCCAGCTCAGCTCCATGATTATTGCCTGCTGAGCTGCGCCATTCCTGACTGGTAGCTTCTTGATTATTGGCTGCTGAGCTGCCTGATTCCTGCCTGCTCTGCTTCTTGATTATTGCCTGCTGAGCTGCGTGATTCCTGCTTGCTCAGCTCCAGGATTATTGCCTGCTGAGCTGCGTGATTCGTGCCTGCTCAGCTCCTTGATTACTGTCTGCTGAGCTGCGTGATTCCTGCCTGCTCAGCTCCAGGAGTATTGTCTGCTGGGCTGCAAGATTCGTGTGTGCTCAGTCACGGGTGTCAAGCCTGCTGAGTCACGTGTTTAGAGTCTGCTTAGCCACTTCATGGCAGTCTGCTCAGCTCCTTGATTTTTGCCAGCTGAGCTGCGAGATTCGTGCCTGCTCAGCTCCTTGATCTTTGCCTGCTGAGCTGTGTGATTCCTGCCTGCTCAGCTCCATGAGTATTGCCTGCTGAGCTGCATGATTGGTGTCTGCTGAGCTGCACCATTTGTGTCTGCTGAGCTGCACCATTGGTGTCTGCTGAGCTGCCCAAATTGTGTCTGCTCAGTCACGGGTGTAGAGCCTGCTGCGTCCCGTGTTTAGAGTCTGCTTAACCACTTCATTACAGTTTGCTCAGCTCCTTGACGATTTCCTGCTCCTCTCCGTGATTAGTGCCCTCTTAGCCAAGTGATTAGTGCCTGCTCAGCTCTTTGATTATTGCCTCCTGAAGCACGTGATCAGTGCATGATAGCCACGTGATCAGCGCCTCTCAGTCACGTGATCAGCGCCCCTCAGTCACGTGATCAGCGCCTCTCAGTCACGTGATCAGTGCCTCTCAGTCACGTGATCAGTGCATGCCCAGTCACGTGATCAGTGCCTCTCAGTCACGTGATCAGTGCATGCTCAGTCACGTGATCAGTGCATGCTCAGTCACGTGATCAGTGCATGCTCAGCCACGTGATCAGGGCCTGCTCAGTCACGTGATCAGGGTCTGCTGAATCAAGGGATTAGCGCTTGCTCAGCTGCATGCTTAATCCCTGCTCAGCTTGCGTGACTCGTGCCTGATCAGCTGTGTGATTAGTCCCTGCTCAGCTGCGTGATTAGTGCCTGCTCAAGACCGGGTTAGGAGCCGGCTGAGTGACGTGATTAGAGTCTGCTTAGCCACTTCATGACAGTCTGCTCAGCTCCATGATTATTGCCTGCTAAGCTGCGTGATTCCTGCCTGCTCAGCTTCTTGATTATTGCCTGCTGAGCTGCGTGATTCCTGCTTGCTCAGCTCCATATTTATTGCCTGCTGAGCTGCGTGATTCCTGCCTGCTCAGCTTCTTGATTATTGCATGCTGAGCTGCGTGATTCCTGTTTGCTCAGCTCCATGATTATTGCCTGCTGAGCTGCGTGATTCCTGCTTGCTCAGCTCCATATTTATTGCCTGCTGAGCTGCGTGATTCCTGCCTGCTCAGCTTCTTGATTACTGCATGCTGAGCTGCATGATTCCTGTTTGCTCAGCTCCATGATTATTGCCTGCTGAGCTGCGTGATTCCTGCTTGCTCGGCTCCATGATTTTTGCTTGCAGAGCTGCATAATAAGTGCCTGCTCAGTCCCCAGAGAGCAGCCGGCTGAATCACGTGATTAGAGTCTGCTTATCCAGTTCATTGCAGCCTTCAGCTCCAATTATTATTGCCTGCTAAGTTGCGTGATTCCTGCCTGCTCAGGTCCGTGAGTATTGCCTGCTGAGCTGCGGATTCCTGACTGCTAGCTTCTTGATTATTGGCTGCTGAGCTGCCTGATTCCTGCCTGCTCTGCTTCTTGATTATTGCCTGCTGAGCTGCGTGATTCCTACTTGCTCAGCTCCAGGATTATTGCCTGCTGAGCTGCGTGATTCGTGCCTGCTCAGCTCCTTGATTACTGTCTGCTGAGCTGCGTGATTCCTGCCTGCTCAGCTCCAGGAGTATTGTCTGCTGGGCTGCAAGATTCGTGTGTGCTCAGTCACGGGTGTCAAGCCTGCTGAGTCACGTGTTTAGAGTCTGCTTAGCCACTTCATGGCAGTCTGCTCAGCTCCTTGATTTTTGCCAGCTGAGCTGCGAGATTCGTGCCTGCTCAGCTCCTTGATCTTTGCCTGCTGAGCTGTGTGATTCCTGCCTGCTCAGCTCCATGAGTATTGCCTGCTGAGCTGCATGATTGGTGTCTGCTGAGCTGCACCATTTGTGTCTGCTGAGCTGCACCATTGGTGTCTGCTGAGCTGCCCAAATTGTGTCTGCTCAGTCACGGGTGTAGAGCCTGCTGCGTCCCGTGTTTAGAGTCTGCTTAACCACTTCATTACAGTTTGCTCAGCTCCTTGACGATTTCCTGCTCCTCTCCGTGATTAGTGCCCTCTTAGCCAAGTGATTAGTGCCTGCTCAGCTCTTTGATTATTGCCTCCTGAAGCACGTGATCAGTGCATGATAGCCACGTGATCAGCGCCTCTCAGTCACGTGATCAGCGCCCCGCAGTCACGTGATCAGCGCCTCTCAGTCACGTGATCAGTGCCTCTCAGTCACGTGATCAGTGCATGCCCAGTCACGTGATCAGTGCCTCTCAGTCACGTGATCAGTGCATGCTCAGTCACGTGATCAGTGCATGCTCAGTCACGTGATCAGTGCATGCTCAGCCACGTGATCAGGGCCTGCTCAGTCGCGTGATCAGGGTCTGCTGAATCAAGGGATTAGCGCTTGCTCAGCTGCATGCTTAATCCCTGCTCAGCTGCGTGACTCGTGCCTGATCAGCTGTGTGATTAGTCCCTGCTCAGCTGCGTGATTAGTGCCTGCTCAAGACCGGGTTAGGAGCCGGCTGAGTGACATGATTAGAGTCTGCTTAGCCACTTCATGACAGTCTGCTCAGCTCCATGATTATTGCCTGCTAAGCTGCGTGATTCCTGCCTGCTCAGCTTCTTGATTATTGCCTGCTAAGCTGCGTGATTCCTGCCTGCTCAGCTTCTTGATTATTGCCTGCTGAGCTGCGTGATTCCTGCTTGCTCAGCTCCATATTTATTGCCTGCTGAGCTGCGTGATTCCTGCCTGCTCAGCTTCTTGATTATTGCATGCTGAGCTGCGTGATTCCTGTTTGCTCAGCTCCATGATTATTGCCTGCTAAGCTGCGTGATTCCTGCTTGCTCAGTTCCATATTTATTGCCTGCTGAGCTGCGTGATTCCTGCTTGCTCAGCTCCATGATTATTGCCTGCTGAGCTGCGTGATTCCTGCCTGCTCAGCTTCTTGATTATTGCATGCTGAGCTGCGTGATTCCTGTTTGCTCAGCTCCATGATTATTGCCTGCTGAGCTGCGTGATTCCTGCTTGCTCAGCTCCATATTTATTGCATGCTGAGCTGCGTGATTCCTGTTTGCTCAGCTCCATGATTATTGCCTGCTGAGCTGCGTGATTCCTGCTTGCTCAGCTCCATGATTTTTGCTTGCTGAGCTGCATAATAAGTGCCTGCTCAGTCCCCAGAGAGGAGCCGGCTGAATCACGTGATTAGAGTCTGCTTATCCAGTTCATTGCAGCCTTCAGCTCCAATTATTATTGCCTGCTAAGTTGCGTGTATCCTGCCAGCTCAGCTCCATGATTATTGCCTGCTGAGCTGCGCGATTCCTGACTGCTAGCTTCTTGATTATTGGCTGCTGAGCTGCCTGATTCCTGCCTGCTCTGCTTCTTGATTATTGCCTGCTGAGCTGCGTGATTCCTGCTTGCTCAGCTCCAGGATTATTGCCTGCTGAGCTGCGTGATTCGTGCCTGCTCAGCTCCTTGATTACTGTCTGCTGAGCTGCGTGATTCCTGCCTGCTCAGCTCCAGGAGTATTGTCTGCTGGGCTGCAAGATTCGTGTGTGCTCAGTCACGGGTGTCAAGCCTGCTGAGTCACGTGTTTAGAGTCTGCTTAGCCACTTCATGGCAGTCTGCTCAGCTCCTTGATTTTTGCCAGCTGAGCTGCGAGATTCGTGCCTGCTCAGCTCCTTGATCTTTGCCTGCTGAGCTGTGTGATTCCTGCCTGCTCAGCTCCATGAGTATTGCCTGCTGAGCTGCATGATTGGTGTCTGCTGAGCTGCACCATTTGTGTCTGCTGAGCTGCACCATTGGTGTCTGCTGAGCTGCCCAAATTGTGTCTGCTCAGTCACGGGTGTAGAGCCTGCTGCGTCACGTGTTTAGAGTCTGCTTAACCACTTCATTACAGTTTGCTCAGCTCCTTGACGATTTCCTGCTCCTCTCCGTGATTAGTGCCCTCTTAGCCAAGTGATTAGTGCCTGCTCAGCTCTTTGATTATTGCCTCCTGAAGCACGTGATCAGTGCATGATAGCCACGTGATCAGCGCCTCTCAGTCACGTGATCAGCGCCCCTCAGTCACGTGATCAGCGCCTCTCAGTCACGTGATCAGTGCATGCCCAGTCACGTGATCAGTGCATGCCCAGTCACGTGATCAGTGCCTCTCAGTCACGTGATCAGTGCATGCTCAGTCACGTGATCAGTGCACGCTCAGTCACGTGATCAGTGCATGCTCAGCCACGTGATCAGGGCCTGCTCAGTCACGTGATCAGGGTCTGCTGAATCAAGGGATTAGCGCTTGCTCAGCTGCATGCTTAATCCCTGCTCAGCTGCGTGACTCGTGCCTGATCAGCTGTGTGATTAGTCCCTGCTCAGCTGCGTGATTAGTGCCTGCTCAAGACCGGGTTAGGAGCCGGCTGAGTGACGTGATTAGAGTCTGCTTAGCCACTTCATTACAGTCTGCTCAGCTCCATGATTATTGCCTGCTAAGCTGCGTGATTCCTGCCTGCTCAGCTTCTTGATTATTGCCTGCTAAGCTGCGTGATTCCTGCCTGCTCAGCTTCTTGATTATTGCCTGCTGAGCTGCGTGATTCCTGCTTGCTCAGCTCCATATTTATTGCCTGCTGAGCTGCGTGATTCCTGCCTGCTCAGCTTCTTGATTATTGCATGCTGAGCTGCGTGATTCCTGTTTGCTCAGCTCCATGATTATTGCCTGCTGAGCTGCGTGATTCCTGCTTGCTCAGCTCCATGGTTTTTGCTTGCTGAGCTGCATAATAAGTGCCTGCTCAGTCCCCAGAGAGCAGCCGGCTGAATCACGTGATTAGAGTCTGCTTATCCAGTTCATTGCAGCCTTCAGCTCCAATTATTATTGCCTGCTAAGTTGCGTGTATCCTGCCAGCTCAGCTCCATGATTATTGCCTGCTGAGCTGCGCCATTCCTGACTGGTAGCTTCTTGATTATTGGCTGCTGAGCTGCCTGATTCCTGCCTGCTCTGCTTCTTGATTATTGCCTGCTGAGCTGCGTGATTCCTGCTTGCTCAGCTCCAGGATTATTGCCTGCTGAGCTGCGTGATTCGTGCCTGCTCAGCTCCTTGATTACTGTCTGCTGAGCTGCGTGATTCCTGCCTGCTCAGCTCCAGGAGTATTGTCTGCTGGGCTGCAAGATTCGTGTGTGCTCAGTCACGGGTGTCAAGCCTGCTGAGTCACGTGTTTAGAGTCTGCTTAGCCACTTCATGGCAGTCTGCTCAGCTCCTTGATTTTTGCCAGCTGAGCTGCGAGATTCGTGCCTGCTCAGCTCCTTGATCTTTGCCTGCTGAGCTGTGTGATTCCTGCCTGCTCAGCTCCATGAGTATTGCCTGCTGAGCTGCATGATTGGTGTCTGCTGAGCTGCACCATTTGTGTCTGCTGAGCTGCACCATTGGTGTCTGCTGAGCTGCCCAAATTGTGTCTGCTCAGTCACGGGTGTAGAGCCTGCTGCGTCCCGTGTTTAGAGTCTGCTTAACCACTTCATTACAGTTTGCTCAGCTCCTTGACGATTTCCTGCTCCTCTCCGTGATTAGTGCCCTCTTAGCCAAGTGATTAGTGCCTGCTCAGCTCTTTGATTATTGCCTCCTGAAGCACGTGATCAGTGCATGATAGCCACGTGATCAGCGCCTCTCGGTCACGTGATCAGTGCCTCTCAGTCACGTGATCAGTGCATGCCCAGTCACGTGATCAGTGCCTCTCAGTCACGTGATCAGTGCATGCTCAGTCACGTGATCAGTGCATGCTCAGTCACGTGATCAGTGCATGCTCAGCCACGTGATCAGGGCCTGCTCAGTCACGTGATCAGGGTCTGCTGAATCAAGGGATTAGCGCTTGCTGAGCTGCATGCTTAATCCCTGCTCAGCTGCGTGACTCGTGCCTGATCAGCTGTGTGATTAGTCCCTGCTCAGCTGCGTGATTAGTGCCTGCTCAAGACCGGGTTAGGAGCCGGCTGCGTGACGTGATTAGAGTCTGCTTAGCCACTTCATGACAGTCTGCTCAGCTCCATGATTATTGCCTGCTAAGCTGCGTGATTCCTGCCTGCTCAGCTTCTTGATTATTGCCTGCTGAGCTGCGTGATTCCTGCCTGCTCAGCTTCTTGATTATTGCCTGCTGAGCTGCGTGATTCCTGCTTGCTCAGCTCCATATTTATTGCCTGCTGAGCTGCGTGATTCCTGCCTGCTCAGCTTCTTGATTATTGCATGCTGAGCTGCGTGATTCCTGTTTGCTCAGCTCCATGATTATTGCCTGCTGAGCTGCGTGATTCCTGCTTGCTCAGCTCCATATTTATTGCCTGCTGAGCTGCGTGATTCCTGCCTGCTCAGCTTCTTGATTATTGGATGCTGAGCTGCGTGATCCCTGTTTGCTCAGCTCCATGATTATTGCCTGCTGAGCTGCGTGATTCCTGCTTGCTCGGCTCCAGGGAGTATTGTCTGCTGGGCTGCAAGATTCGTGTCTGCTCAGTCACGGGTGTCAAGCCTGCTGAGTCACGTGTTTAGAGTCTGTTTAGCCACTTCATGGCAGTCTGCTCAGCTCCATGATTATTGCCTGCTAAGCTGCGTGATTCCTGCCTGCTCAGCTTCTTGATTATTGCCTGCTGAGCTGCGTGATTCCTGCTTGCTCAGCTCCATATTTATTGCCTGCTGAGCTGCGTGATTCCTGCCTGCTCAGCTTCTTGATTATTGCATGCTGAGCTGCGTGATTCCTGCTTGCTCAGCTCCATGATTTTTGCTTGCTGAGCTGCATAATAAGTGCCTGCTCAGTCCCCAGATAGGAGCCGGCTGAATCACGTGATTAGAGTCTGCTTATCCAGTTCATTGCAGCCTTCAGCTCCAATTATTATTGCCTGCTAAGTTGCGTGTATCCTGCCAGCTCAGCTCCATGATTATTGCCTGCTGAGCTGCGCCATTCCTGACTGGTAGCTTCTTGATTATTGGCTGCTGAGCTGCCTGATTCCTGCCTGCTCTGCTTCTTGATTATTGCCTGCTGAGCTGCGTGATTCCTGCTTGCTCAGCTCCAGGATTATTGCCTGCTGAGCTGCGTGATTCGTGCCTGCTCAGCTCCTTGATTACTGTCTGCTGAGCTGCGTGATTCCTGCCTGCTCAGCTCCAGGAGTATTGTCTGCTGGGCTGCAAGATTCGTGTGTGCTCAGTCACGGGTGTCAAGCCTGCTGAGTCACGTGTTTAGAGTCTGCTTAGCCACTTCATGGCAGTCTGCTCAGCTCCTTGATTTTTGCCAGCTGAGCTGCGAGATTCGTGCCTGCTCAGCTCCTTGATCTTTGCCTGCTGAGCTGTGTGATTCCTGCCTGCTCAGCTCCATGAGTATTGCCTGCTGAGCTGCATGATTGGTGTCTGCTGAGCTGCACCATTTGTGTCTGCTGAGCTGCACCATTGGTGTCTGCTGAGCTGCCCAAATTGTGTCTGCTCAGTCACGGGTGTAGAGCCTGCTGCGTCCCGTGTTTAGAGTCTGCTTAACCACTTCATTACAGTTTGCTCAGCTCCTTGACGATTTCCTGCTCCTCTCCGTGATTAGTGCCCTCTTAGCCAAGTGATTAGTGCCTGCTCAGCTCTTTGATTATTGCCTCCTGAAGCACGTGATCAGTGCATGATAGCCACGTGATCAGCGCCTCTCAGTCACGTGATCAGCGCCCCGCAGTCACGTGATCAGCGCCTCTCAGTCACGTGATCAGTGCCTCTCAGTCACGTGATCAGTGCATGCCCAGTCACGTGATCAGTGCCTCTCAGTCACGTGATCAGTGCATGCTCAGTCACGTGATCAGTGCATGCTCAGTCACGTGATCAGTGCATGCTCAGCCACGTGATCAGGGCCTGCTCAGTCACGTGATCAGGGTCTGCTGAATCAAGGGATTAGCGCTTGCTCAGCTGCATGCTTAATCCCTGCTCAGCTGCGTGACTCGTGCCTGATCAGCTGTGTGATTAGTCCCTGCTCAGCTGCGTGATTAGTGCCTGCTCAAGACCGGGTTAGGAGCCGGCTGAGTGACGTGATTAGAGTCTGCTTAGCCACTTCATGACAGTCTGCTCAGCTCCATGATTATTGCCTGCTAAGCTGCGTGATTCCTGCCTGCTCAGCTTCTTGATTATTGCCTGCTGAGCTGCGTGATTCCTGCTTGCTCAGCTCCATATTTATTGCCTGCTGAGCTGCGTGATTCCTGCCTGCTCAGCTTCTTGATTATTGCATGCTGAGCTGCGTGATTCCTGTTTGCTCAGCTCCATGATTATTGCCTGCTGAGCTGCGTGATTCCTGCTTGCTCAGCTCCATATTTATTGCCTGCTGAGCTGCGTGATTCCTGCCTGCTCAGCTTCTTGATTACTGCATGCTGAGCTGCATGATTCCTGTTTGCTCAGCTCCATGATTATTGCCTGCTGAGCTGCGTGATTCCTGCTTGCTCGGCTCCATGATTTTTGCTTGCAGAGCTGCATAATAAGTGCCTGCTCAGTCCCCAGAGAGCAGCCGGCTGAATCACGTGATTAGAGTCTGCTTATCCAGTTCATTGCAGCCTTCAGCTCCAATTATTATTGCCTGCTAAGTTGCGTGATTCCTGCCTGCTCAGGTCCGTGAGTATTGCCTGCTGAGCTGCGGATTCCTGACTGCTAGCTTCTTGATTATTGGCTGCTGAGCTGCCTGATTCCTGCCTGCTCTGCTTCTTGATTATTGCCTGCTGAGCTGCGTGATTCCTACTTGCTCAGCTCCAGGATTATTGCCTGCTGAGCTGCGTGATTCGTGCCTGCTCAGCTCCTTGATTACTGTCTGCTGAGCTGCGTGATTCCTGCCTGCTCAGCTCCAGGAGTATTGTCTGCTGGGCTGCAAGATTCGTGTGTGCTCAGTCACGGGTGTCAAGCCTGCTGAGTCACGTGTTTAGAGTCTGCTTAGCCACTTCATGGCAGTCTGCTCAGCTCCTTGATTTTTGCCAGCTGAGCTGCGAGATTCGTGCCTGCTCAGCTCCTTGATCTTTGCCTGCTGAGCTGTGTGATTCCTGCCTGCTCAGCTCCATGAGTATTGCCTGCTGAGCTGCATGATTGGTGTCTGCTGAGCTGCACCATTTGTGTCTGCTGAGCTGCACCATTGGTGTCTGCTGAGCTGCCCAAATTGTGTCTGCTCAGTCACGGGTGTAGAGCCTGCTGCGTCCCGTGTTTAGAGTCTGCTTAACCACTTCATTACAGTTTGCTCAGCTCCTTGACGATTTCCTGCTCCTCTCCGTGATTAGTGCCCTCTTAGCCAAGTGATTAGTGCCTGCTCAGCTCTTTGATTATTGCCTCCTGAAGCACGTGATCAGTGCATGATAGCCACGTGATCAGCGCCTCTCAGTCACGTGATCAGCGCCCCTCAGTCACGTGATCAGCGCCTCTCAGTCACGTGATCAGTGCCTCTCAGTCACGTGATCAGTGCATGCCCAGTCACGTGATCAGTGCCTCTCAGTCACGTGATCAGTGCATGCTCAGTCACGTGATCAGTGCATGCTCAGTCACGTGATCAGTGCATGCTCAGCCACGTGATCAGGGCCTGCTCAGTCACGTGATCAGGGTCTGCTGAATCAAGGGCTTAGCGCTTGCTGAGCTGCATGCTTAATCCCTGCTCAGCTGCGTGACTCGTGCCTGATCAGCTGTGTGATTAGTCCCTGCTCAGCTGCGTGATTAGTGCCTGCTCAAGACCGGGTTAGGAGCCGGCTGTGTGACGTGATTAGAGTCTGCTTAGCCACTTCATGACAGTCTGCTCAGCTCCATGATTATTGCCTGCTGAGCTGCGTGATTCCTGCTTGCTCAGCTCCATATTTATTGCCTGCTGAGCTGCGTGATTCCTGCCTGCTCAGCTTCTTGATTATTGCATGCTGAGCTGCGTGATTCCTGCTTGCTCAGCTCCATGGTTTTTGCTTGCTGAGCTGCATAATATTGCCTGCTCAGTCCCCAGAGAGGAGCCGGCTGAATCACGTGATTAGAGTCTGCTTATCCAGTTCATTACAGCCTTCAGCTCCAATTATTATTGCCTGCTAAGTTGCGTGATTCCTGCCTGCTCAGGTCCGTGAGTATTGCCTGCTGAGTTGCGTGATTCCTGCCAGCTCAGCTCCATGATTATTGGCTGCTGAGCTGCGCGATTCCTGACTGCTAGCTTCTTGCTTATTGGCTGCTGAGCTGCCTGATTCCTGTCTGCTCTGCTTCTTGATTATTGCCTGCTGAGCTGCGTGATTCCTGCTTGCTCAGCTCCAGGATTATTGCCTGCTGAGCTGCGTGATTCCTGCTTGCTCAGCTCCAGGATTATTGCCTGCTGAGCTGCGTGATTCGTGCCAGCTCAGCTCCTTGATTACTGTCTGCTGAGCTGCGTGATTCCTGCCTGCTCAGCTCCAGGAGTATTGTCTGCTGGGCTGCAAGATTCGTGTGTGCTCAGTCACGGGTGTCAAGCCTGCTGAGTCACGTGTTTAGAGTCTGCTTAGCCACTTCATGGCAGTCTGCTCAGCTCCTTGATTTTTGCCAGCTGAGCTGCGAGATTCGTGCCTGCTCAGCTCCTTGATCTTTGCCTGCTGAGCTGTGTGATTCCTGCCTGCTCAGCTCCATGAGTATTGCCTGCTGAGCTGCATGATTGGTGTCTGCTGAGCTGCACCATTTGTGTCTGCTGAGCTGCACCATTGGTGTCTGCTGAGCTGCCCAAATTGTGTCTGCTCAGTCACGGGTGTAGAGCCTGCTGCGTCCCGTGTTTAGAGTCTGCTTAACCACTTCATTACAGTTTGCTCAGCTCCTTGACGATTTCCTGCTCCTCTCCGTGATTAGTGCCCTCTTAGCCAAGTGATTAGTGCCTGCTCAGCTCTTTGATTATTGCCTCCTGAAGCACGTGATCAGTGCATGATAGCCACGTGATCAGCGCCTCTCAGTCACGTGATCAGCGCCCCTCAGTCACGTGATCAGCGCCTCTCGGTCACGTGATCAGTGCCTCCCAGTCACGTGATCAGTGCATGCTCAGTCACGTGATCAGTGCCTCTCAGTCACGTGATCAGTGCCTCTCAGTCACGTGACCAGTGCATGCTCACTCACGTGATCAGTGCATGCTCAGCCACGTGATCAGGGCCTGCTCAGTCACGTGATCAGGGTCTGCTGAATCAAGGGATTAGCGCTTGCTCAGCTGCATGCTTAATCCCTGCTCAGCTGCGTGACTCGTGCCTGATCAGCTGTGTGATTAGTCCCTGCTCAGCTGCGTGATTAGTGCCTGCTCAAGACCGGGTTAGGAGCCGGCTGAGTGACGTGATTAGAGTCTGCTTAGCCACTTCATGACAGTCTGCTCAGCTCCATGATTATTGCCTGCTAAGCTGCGTGATTCCTGCCTGCTCAGCTTCTTGATTATTGCCTGCTGAGCTGCGTGATTCCTGCTTGCTCAGCTCCATATTTATTGCCTGCTGAGCTGCGTGATTCCTGCCTGCTCAGCTTCTTGATTATTGCCTGCTGAGCTGCGTGATTCCTGTTTGCTCAGCTCCATGATTATTGCCTGCTGAGCTGCGTGATTCCTGCTTGCTCAGCTCCATGGTTTTTGCTTGCTGAGCTGCATAATAAGTGCCTGCTCAGTCCCCAGAGAGGAGCCGGCTGAATCATGTGATTAGAGTCTGGCTTATCCAGTTCATTACAGCCTTCAGCTCCAATTATTATTGCCTGCTAAGTTGCGTGATTCCTGCCTGCTCAGGTCCGTGAGTATTGCCTGCTGAGTTGCATGATTCCTGCCAGCTCAGCTCCATGATTATTGGCTGCTGAGCTGCGCGATTCCTGACTGCTAGCTTCTTGCTTATTGGCTGCTGAGCTTCCTGATACCTGCCTGCTCTGCTTCTTGATTATTGCCTGCTGAGCTGCGTGATTCCTGCTTGCTCAGCTCCAGGATTATTGCCTGCTGAGCTGCGTGATTCGTGCCAGCTCAGCTCCTTGATTACTGTCCGCTGAGCTGCGTGATTCCTGCCTGCTCAGCTCCAGGAGTATTGTCTGCTGGGCTGCAAGATTCGTGTGTGCTCAGTCACGGGTGTCAAGCCTGCTGAGTCACGTGTTTAGAGTCTGCTTAGCCACTTCATGGCAGTCTGCTCAGCTCCTTGATTTTTGCCTGCTGAGCTGCGTGATTCGTGCCAGCTCAGCTCCTTGATTAATGACCGCTGAGCTGCGTGATTCCTGCTTGCTCAGCTCCATGGTTTTTGCTTGCTGAGCTGCATAATAAGTGCCTGCTCAGTCCCCAGAGAGGAGCCGGCTGAATCATGTGATTAGAGTCTGCTTATCCAGTTCATTACAGCCTTCAGCTCCAATTATTATTGCGTGCTAAGTTGCGTGATTCCTGCCTGCTCAGGTCCGTGAGTATTGCCTGCTGAGTTGCGTGATTCCTTCCAGCTCAGCTCCATGATTATTGCCTGCTGAGCTACGCGATTCCTGACTGCTAGCTTCTTGATTATTGGCTGCTGAGCTGCCTGATTCCTGCCTGCTCTGCTTCTTGATTATTGCCTGCTGAGCTGCGTGATTCCTGCTTGCTCAGCTCCAGGATTATTGCCTGCTGAGCTGCGTGATTCCTGCCTGCTCAGCTCCATGGTTTTTTGCTTGCTGAGCTGCATAATAAGTGCCTGCTCAGTCCCCAGATAGGAGCCGGCTGAATCACGTGATTAGAGTCTGCTTATCCAGTTCATTGCAGCCTTCAGCTCCAATTATTATTGCCTGCTAAGTTGCGTGTATCCTGCCAGCTCAGCTCCATGATTATTGCCTGCTGAGCTGCGCCATTCCTGACTGGTAGCTTCTTGATTATTGGCTGCTGAGCTGCCTGATTCCTGCCTGCTCTGCTTCTTGATTATTGCCTCCTGAGCTGCGTGATTCCTGCTTGCTCAGCTCCAGGATTATTGCCTGCTGAGCTGCGTGATTCCTGCCTGCTCAGCTCCAGGAGTATTGTCTGCTGGGCTGCAAGATTCGTGTGTGCTCAGTCACGGGTGTCAAGCCTGCTGAGTCACGTGTTTAGAGTCTGCTTAGCCACTTCATGGCAGTCTGCTCAGCTCCTTGATTTTTGCCAGCTGAGCTGCGAGATTCGTGCCTGCTCAGCTCCTTGATCTTTGCCTGCTGAGCTGTGTGATTCCTGCCTGCTCAGCTCCATGAGTATTGCCTGCTGAGCTGCATGATTGGTGTCTGCTGAGCTGCACCATTTGTGTCTGCTGAGCTGCACCATTGGTGTCTGCTGAGCTGCCCAAATTGTGTCTGCTCAGTCACGGGTGTAGAGCCTGCTGCGTCCCATGTTTAGAGTCTGCTTAACCACTTCATTACAGTTTGCTCAGCTCCTTGACGATTTCCTGCTCCTCTCCGTGATTAGTGCCCTCTTAGCCAAGTGATTAGTGCCTGCTCAGCTCTTTGATTATTGCCTCCTGAAGCACGTGATCAGTGCATGATAGCCACGTGATCAGCGCCACTCAGTCACGTGATCAGCGCCCCTCAGTCACGTGATCAGCGCCTCTCAGTCACGTGATCAGTGCCTCTCAGTCACGTGATCAGTGCATGCCCAGTCACGTGATCAGTGCCTCTCAGTCACGTGATCAGTGCATGCTCAGTCACGTGATCAGTGCATGCTCAGTCACGTGATCAGTGCATGCTCAGCCACGTGATCAGGGCCTGCTCAGTCACGTGATCAGGGTCTGCTGAATCAAGGGCTTAGCGCTTGCTCAGCTGCATGCTTAATCCCTGCTCAGCTGCGTGACTCGTGCCTGATCAGCTGTGTGATTAGTCCCTGCTCAGCTGCGTGATTAGTGCCTGCTCAAGACCGGGTTAGGAGCCGGCTGAGTGACGTGATTAGAGTCTGTTTAGCCACTTCATTACAGTCTGCTCAGCTCCATGATTATTGCCTGCTAAGCTGCGTGATTCCTGCCTGCTCAGCTTCTTGATTATTGCCTGCTGAGCTGCGTGATTCCTGCTTGCTCAGCTCCATATTTATTGCCTGCTGAGCTGCGTGATTCCTGCCTGCTCAGCTTCTTGATTATTGCATGCTGAGCTGCATGATTCCAGTTTGCTCAGCTCCATGATTATTGCCTGCTGAGCTGCGTGATTCCTGCTTGCTCGGCTCCATGATTTTTGCTTGCAGAGCTGCATAATAAGTGCCTGCTCAGTCCCCAGAGAGGAGCCGGCTGAATCACGTGATTAGAGTCTGCTTATCCAGTTCATTGCAGCCTTCAGCTCCAATTATTATTGCCTGCTAAGTTGCGTGATTCCTGCCTGCTCAGGTCCGTGAGTATTGCCTGCTGAGCTGCGGATTCCTGACTGCTAGCTTCTTGATTATTGGCTGCTGAGCTGCCTGATTCCTGCTGCTCTGCTTCTTGATTATTGCCTGCTGAGCTGCGTGATTCCTACTTGCTCAGCTCCAGGATTATTGCCTGCTGAGCTGCGTGATTCGTGCCTGCTCAGCTCCTTGATTACTGTCTGCTGAGCTGCGTGATTCCTGCCTGCTCAGCTCCAGGAGTATTGTCTGCTGGGCTGCAAGATTCGTGTGTGCTCAGTCACGGGTGTCAAGCCTGCTGAGTCACGTGTTTAGAGTCTGCTTAGCCACTTCATGGCAGTCTGCTCAGCTCCTTGATTTTTGCCAGCTGAGCTGCGAGATTCGTGCCTGCTCAGCTCCTTGATCTTTGCCTGCTGAGCTGTGTGATTCCTGCCTGCTCAGCTCCATGAGTATTGCCTGCTGAGCTGCATGATTGGTGTCTGCTGAGCTGCACCATTTGTGTCTGCTGAGCTGCACCATTGGTGTCTGCTGAGCTGCCCAAATTGTGTCTGCTCAGTCACGGGTGTAGAGCCTGCTGCGTCCCGTGTTTAGAGTCTGCTTAACCACTTCATTACAGTTTGCTCAGCTCCTTGACGATTTCCTGCTCCTCTCCGTGATTAGTGCCCTCTTAGCCAAGTGATTAGTGCCTGCTCAGCTCTTTGATTATTGCCTCCTGAAGCACGTGATCAGTGCATGATAGCCACGTGATCAGCGCCTCTCAGTCACGTGATCAGCGCCCCTCAGTCACGTGATCAGCGCCTCTCAGTCACGTGATCAGTGCCTCTCAGTCACGTGATCAGTGCATGCCCAGTCACGTGATCAGTGCCTCTCAGTCACGTGATCAGTGCATGCTCAGTCACGTGATCAGTGCATGCTCAGTCACGTGATCAGTGCATGCTCAGCCACGTGATCAGGGCCCTGCTCAGTCACGTGATCAGGGTCTGCTGAATCAAGGGATTAGCGCTTGCTGAGCTGCATGCTTAATCCCTGCTCAGCTGCGTGACTCGTGCCTGATCAGCTGTGTGATTAGTCCCTGCTCAGCTGCGTGATTAGTGCCTGCTCAAGACCGGGTTAGGAGCCGGCTGAGTGACGTGATTAGAGTCTGCTTAGCCACTTCATTACAGTCTGCTCAGCTCCATGATTATTGCCTGCTAAGCTGCGTGATTCCTGCCTGCTCAGCTTCTTGATTATTGCCTGCTAAGCTGCGTGATTCCTGCCTGCTCAGCTTCTTAATTATTGCCTGCTGAGCTGCGTGATTCCTGCTTGCTCAGCTCCATATTTATTGCCTGCTGAGCTGCGTGATTCCTGCCTGCTCAGCTTCTTGATTATTGCATGCTGAGCTGCGTGATTCCTGTTTGCTCAGCTCCATGATTATTGCCTGCTGAGCTGCGTGATTCCTGCTTGCTCAGCTCCATATTTATTGCCTGCTGAGCTGCGTGATTCCTGCCTGCTCAGCTTCTTGATTATTGCATGCTGAGCTGCGTGATTCCTGTTTGCTCAGCTCCATGATTATTGCCTGCTGAGCTGCGTGATTCCTGCTTGCTCAGCTCCATGATTTTTGCTTGCTGAGCTGCATAATAAGTGCCTGCTCAGTCCCCAGAGAGGAGCCGGCTGAATCACGTGATTAGAGTCTGCTTATCCAGTTCATTGCAGCCTTCAGCTCCAATTATTATTGCCTGCTAAGTTGCGTGTATCCTGCCAGCTCAGCTCCATGAGTATTGCCTGCTGAGCTGCGCGATTCCTGACTGCTAGCTTCCTGATTATTGGCTGCTGAGCTGCCTGATTCCTGCCTGCTCTGCTTCTTGATTATTGCCTGCTGAGCTGCCGTGATTCCTGCTTGCTCAGCTCCAGGATTATTGCCTGCTGAGCTGCGTGATTCGTGCCTGCTCAGCTCCTTGATTACTGTCTGCTGAGCTGCGTGATTCCTGCCTGCTCAGCTCCAGGAGTATTGTCTGCTGGGCTGCAAGATTCGTGTGTGCTCAGTCACGGGTGTCAAGCCTGCTGAGTCACGTGTTTAGAGTCTGCTTAGCCACTTCATGGCAGTCTGCTCAGCTCCTTGATTTTTGCCAGCTGAGCTGCGAGATTCGTGCCTGCTCGGCTCCTTGATCTTTGCCTGCTGAGCTGTGTGATTCCTGCCTGCTCAGCTCCATGAGTATTGCCTGCTGAGCTGCATGATTGGTGTCTGCTGAGCTGCACCATTTGTGTCTGCTGAGCTGCACCATTGGTGTCTGCTGAGCTGCCCAAATTGTGTCTGCTCAGTCACGGGTGTAGAGCCTGCTGCGTCCCGTGTTTAGAGTCTGCTTAACCACTTCATTACAGTTTGCTCAGCTCCTTGACGATTTCCTGCTCCTCTCCGTGATTAGTGCCCTCTTAGCCAAGTGATTAGTGCCTGCTCAGCTCTTTGATTATTGCCTCCTGAAGCACGTGATCAGTGCATGATAGCCACGTGATCAGCGCCTCTCAGTCACGTGATCAGCGCCCCGCAGTCACGTGATCAGCGCCTCTCAGTCACGTGATCAGTGCCTCTCAGTCACGTGATCAGTGCATGCCCAGTCACGTGATCAGTGCCTCTCAGTCACGTGATCAGTGCATGCTCAGTCACGTGATCAGTGCATGCTCAGTCACGTGATCAGTGCATGCTCAGCCACGTGATCAGGGCCTGCTCAGTCACGTGATCAGGGTCTGCTGAATCAAGGGATTAGCGCTTGCTGAGCTGCATGCTTAATCCCTGCTCAGCTGCGTGACTCGTGCCTGATCAGCTGTGTGATTAGTCCCTGCTCAGCTGCGTGATTAGTGCCTGCTCAAGACCGGGTTAGGAGCCGGCTGAGTGACGTGATTAGAGTCTGCTTAGCCACTTCATGACAGTCTGCTCAGCTCCATGATTATTGCCTGCTAAGCTGCGTGATTCCTGCCTGCTCAGCTTCTTGATTATTGCCTGCTGAGCTGCGTGATTCCTGCCTGCTCAGCTTCTTGATTATTGCCTGCTGAGCTGCGTGATTCCTGCTTGCTCAGCTCCATATTTATTGCCTGCTGAGCTGCGTGATTCCTGCCTGCTCAGCTTCTTGATTATTGCATGCTGAGCTGCGTGATTCCTGTTTGCTCAGCTCCATGATTATTGCCTGCTGAGCTGCGTGATTCCTGCTTGCTCAGCTCCATATTTATTGCCTGCTGAGCTGCGTGATTCCTGCCTGCTCAGCTTCTTGATTATTGCATGCTGAGCTGCGTGATCCCTGTTTGCTCAGCTCCATGATTATTGCCTGCTGAGCTGCGTGATTCCTGCTTGCTCGGCTCCAGGAGTATTGTCTGCTGGGCTGCAAGATTCGTGTCTGCTCAGTCACGGGTGTCAAGCCTGCTGAGTCACGTGTTTAGAGTCTGCTTAGCCACTTCATGGCAGTCTGCTCACCTCCATGATTATTGCATGCTAAGCTGCGTGATTCCTGCCTGCTCAGCTTCTTGATTATTGCCTGCTGAGCTGCGTGATTCCTGCTTGCTCAGCTCCATATTTATTGCCTGCTGAGCTGCGTGATTCCTGCCTGCTCAGTTCTTGATTATTGCATGCTGAGCTGCGTGATTCCTGCTTGCTCAGCTCCATGATTTTTGCTTGCTGAGCTGCATAATAAGTGCCTGCTCAGTCCCCAGATAGGAGCCGGCTGAATCACGTGATTAGAGTCTGCTTATCCAGTTCATTGCAGCCTTCAGCTCCAATTATTATTGCCTGCTAAGTTGCGTGTATCCTGCCAGCTCAGCTCCATGATTATTGCCTGCTGAGCTGCGCCATTCCTGACTGGTAGCTTCTTGATTATTGGCTGCTGAGCTGCCTGATTCCTGCCTGCTCTGCTTCTTGATTATTGCCTGCTGAGCTGCGTGATTCCTGCTTGCTCAGCTCCAGGATTATTGCCTGCTGAGCTGCGTGATTCGTGCCTGCTCAGCTCCTTGATTACTGTCTGCTGAGCTGCGTGATTCCTGCCTGCTCAGCTCCAGGAGTATTGTCTGCTGGGCTGCAAGATTCGTGTGTGCTCAGTCACGGGTGTCAAGCCTGCTGAGTCACGTGTTTAGAGTCTGCTTAGCCACTTCATGGCAGTCTGCTCAGCTCCTTGATTTTTGCCAGCTGAGCTGCGAGATTCGTGCCTGCTCAGCTCCTTGATCTTTGCCTGCTGAGCTGTGTGATTCCTGCCTGCTCAGCTCCATGAGTATTGCCTGCTGAGCTGCATGATTGGTGTCTGCTGAGCTGCACCATTTGTGTCTGCTGAGCTGCACCATTGGTGTCTGCTGAGCTGCCCAAATTGTGTCTGCTCAGTCACGGGTGTAGAGCCTGCTGCGTCCCGTGTTTAGAGTCTGCTTAACCACTTCATTACAGTTTGCTCAGCTCCTTGACGATTTCCTGCTCCTCTCCGTGATTAGTGCCCTCTTAGCCAAGTGATTAGTGCCTGCTCAGCTCTTTGATTATTGCCTCCTGAAGCACGTGATCAGTGCATGATAGCCACGTGATCAGCGCCTCTCAGTCACGTGATCAGCGCCCCTCAGTCACGTGATCAGCGCCTCTCAGTCACGTGATCAGTGCCTCTCAGTCACGTGATCAGTGCATGCCCAGTCACGTGATCAGTGCCTCTCAGTCACGTGATCAGTGCATGCTCAGTCACGTGATCAGTGCATGCTCAGTCACGTGATCAGTGCATGCTCAGCCACGTGATCAGGGCCTGCTCAGTCACGTGATCAGGGTCTGCTGAATCAAGGGATTAGCGCTTGCTCAGCTGCATGCTTAATCCCTGCTCAGCTGCGTGACTCGTGCCTGATCAGCTGTGTGATTAGTCCCTGCTCAGCTGCGTGATTAGTGCCTGCCTCAAGACCGGGTTAGGAGCCGGCTGAGTGACGTGATTAGAGTCTGCTTAGCCACTTCATTACAGTCTGCTCAGCTTCATGATTATTGCCTGCTAAGCTGCGTGATTCCTGCCTGCTCAGCTTCTTGATTATTGCCTGCTGAGCTGCGTGATTCCTGCTTGCTCAGCTCCATATTTATTGCCTGCTGAGCTGCGTGATTCCTGCCTGCTCAGCTTCTTGATTATTGCATGCTGAGCTGCGTGATTCCTGTTTGCTCAGCTCCATTATTATTGCCTGCTGAGCTGCGTGATTCCTGCTTGCTCAGCTCCATATTTATTGCCTGCTGAGCTGCGTGATTCCTGCCTGCTCAGCTTCTTGATTACTGCATGCTGAGCTGCATGATTCCTGTTTGCTCAGCTCCATGATTATTGCCTGCTGAGCTGCGTGATTCCTGCTTGCTCGGCTCCATGATTTTTGCTTGCAGAGCTGCATAATAAGTGCCTGCTCAGTCCCCAGAGAGCAGCCGGCTGAATCACGTGATTAGAGTCTGCTTATCCAGTTCATTGCAGCCTTCAGCTCCAATTATTATTGCCTGCTAAGTTGCGTGATTCCTGCCTGCTCAGGTCCGTGAGTATTGCCTGCTGAGCTGCGGATTCCTGACTGCTAGCTTCTTGATTATTGGCTGCTGAGCTGCCTGATTCCTGCCTGCTCTGCTTCTTGATTATTGCCTGCTGAGCTGCGTGATTCCTACTTGCTCAGCTCCAGGATTATTGCCTGCTGAGCTGCGTGATTCGTGCCTGCTCAGCTCCTTGATTACTGTCTGCTGAGCTGCGTGATTCCTGCCTGCTCAGCTCCAGGAGTATTGTCTGCTGGGCTGCAAGATTCGTGTGTGCTCAGTCACGGGTGTCAAGCCTGCTGAGTCACGTGTTTAGAGTCTGCTTAGCCACTTCATGGCAGTCTGCTCAGCTCCTTGATTTTTGCCAGCTGAGCTGCGAGATTCGTGCCTGCTCAGCTCCTTGATCTTTGCCTGCTGAGCTGTGTGATTCCTGCCTGCTCAGCTCCATGAGTATTGCCTGCTGAGCTGCATGATTGGTGTCTGCTGAGCTGCACCATTTGTGTCTGCTGAGCTGCACCATTGGTGTCTGCTGAGCTGCCCAAATTGTGTCTGCTCAGTCACGGGTGTAGAGCCTGCTGCGTCCCGTGTTTAGAGTCTGCTTAACCACTTCATTACAGTTTGCTCAGCTCCTTGACGATTTCCTGCTCCTCTCCGTGATTAGTGCCCTCTTAGCCAAGTGATTAGTGCCTGCTCAGCTCTTTGATTATTGCCTCCTGAAGCACATGATCAGTGCATGATAGCCACGTGATCAGCGCCTCTCAGTCACGTGATCAGCGCCCCGCAGTCACGTGATCAGCGCCTCTGAGTCACGTGATCAGTGCCTCTCAGTCACGTGATCAGTGCATGCCCAGTCACGTGATCAGTGCCTCTCAGTCACGTGATCAGTGCATGCTCAGTCACGTGATCAGTGCATGCTCAGTCACGTGATCAGTGCATGCTCAGCCACGTGATCAGGGCCTGCTCAGTCACGTGATCAGGGTCTGCTGAATCAAGGGCTTAGCGCTTGCTCAGCTGCATGCTTAATCCCTGCTCAGCTGCGTGACTCGTGCCTGATCAGCTGTGTGATTAGTCCCTGCTCAGCTGCGTGATTAGTGCCTGCTCAAGACCGGGTTAGGAGCCGGCTGTGTGACGTGATTAGAGTCTGCTTAGCCACTTCATGACAGTCTGCTCAGCTCCATGATTATTGCCTGCTGAGCTGCGTGATTCCTGCTTGCTCAGCTCCATATTTATTGCCTGCTGAGCTGCGTGATTCCTGCCTGCTCAGCTTCTTGATTATTGCATGCTGAGCTGCGTGATTCCTGTTTGCTCAGCTCCATTATTATTGCCTGCTGAGCTGCGTGATTCCTGCTTGCTCAGCTCCATATTTATTGCCTGCTGAGCTGCGTGATTCCTGCCTGCTCAGCTTCTTGATTACTGCATGCTGAGCTGCATGATTCCTGTTTGCTCAGCTCCATGATTATTGCCTGCTGAGCTGCGTGATTCCTGCTTGCTCGGCTTCCATGATTTTTGCTTGCAGAGCTGCATAATAAGTGCCTGCTCAGTCCCCAGAGAGCAGCCGGCTGAATCACGTGATTAGAGTCTGCTTATCCAGTTCATTGCAGCCTTCAGCTCCAATTATTATTGCCTGCTAAGTTGCGTGATTCCTGCCTGCTCAGGTCCGTGAGTATTGCCTGCTGAGCTGCGGATTCCTGACTGCTAGCTTCTTGATTATTGGCTGCTGAGCTGCCTGATTCCTGCCTGCTCTGCTTCTTGATTATTGCCTGCTGAGCTGCGTGATTCCTACTTGCTCAGCTCCAGGATTATTGCCTGCTGAGCTGCGTGATTCGTGCCTGCTCAGCTCCTTGATTACTGTCTGCTGAGCTGCGTGATTCCTGCCTGCTCAGCTCCAGGAGTATTGTCTGCTGGGCTGCAAGATTCGTGTGTGCTCAGTCACGGGTGTCAAGCCTGCTGAGTCACGTGTTTAGAGTCTGCTTAGCCACTTCATGGCAGTCTGCTCAGCTCCTTGATTTTTGCCAGCTGAGCTGCGAGATTCGTGCCTGCTCAGCTCCTTGATCTTTGCCTGCTGAGCTGTGTGATTCCTGCCTGCTCAGCTCCATGAGTATTGCCTGCTGAGCTGCATGATTGGTGTCTGCTGAGCTGCACCATTTGTGTCTGCTGAGCTGCACCATTGGTGTCTGCTGAGCTGCCCAAATTGTGTCTGCTCAGTCACGGGTGTAGAGCCTGCTGCGTCCCGTGTTTAGAGTCTGCTTAACCACTTCATTACAGTTTGCTCAGCTCCTTGACGATTTCCTGCTCCTCTCCGTGATTAGTGCCCTCTTAGCCAAGTGATTAGTGCCTGCTCAGCTCTTTGATTATTGCCTCCTGAAGCACGTGATCAGTGCATGATAGCCACGTGATCAGCGCCTCTCAGTCACGTGATCAGCGCCCCGCAGTCACGTGAATCAGCGCCTCTGAGTCACGTGATCAGTGCCTCTCAGTCACGTGATCAGTGCATGCCCAGTCACGTGATCAGTGCCTCTCAGTCACGTGATCAAGTGCATGCTCAGTCACGTGATCAGTGCATGCTCAGTCACGTGATCAGTGCATGCTCAGCCACGTGATCAGGGCCTGCTCAGTCACGTGATCAGGGTCTGCTGAATCAAGGGCTTAGCGCTTGCTCAGCTGCATGCTTAATCCCTGCTCAGCTGCGTGACTCGTGCCTGATCAGCTGTGTGATTAGTCCCTGCTCAGCTGCGTGATTAGTGCCTGCTCAAGACCGGGTTAGGAGCCGGCTGTGTGACGTGATTAGAGTCTGCTTAGCCACTTCATGACAGTCTGCTCAGCTCCATGATTATTGCCTGCTGAGCTGCGTGATTCCTGCTTGCTCAGCTCCATATTTATTGCCTGCTGAGCTGCGTGATTCCTGCCTGTTCAGCTTCTTGATTATTGCATGCTGAGCTGCATGATTCCTGCTTGCTCAGCTCCATGGTTTTTGCTTGCTGAGCTGCATAATATTGCCTGCTCAGTCCCCAGAGAGGAGCCGGCTGAATCACGTGATTAGAGTCTGCTTATCCAGTTCATTACAGCCTTCAGCTCCAATTATTATTGCCTGCTAAGTTGCGTGATTCCTGCCTGCTCAGGTCCGTGAGTATTGCCTGCTGAGTTGCGTGATTCCTGCCAGCTCAGCTCCATGATTATTGGCTGCTGAGCTGCGCGATTCCTGACTGCTAGCTTCTTGCTTATTGGCTGCTGAGCTGCCTGATTCCTGTCTGCTCTGCTTCTTGATTATTGCCTGCTGAGCTGCGTGATTCCTGCTTGCTCAGCTCCAGGATTATTGCCTGCTGAGCTGCGTGATTCCTGCTTGCTCAGCTCCAGGATTATTGCCTGCTGAGCTGCGTGATTCGTGCCAGCTCAGCTCCTTGATTACTGTCTGCTGAGCTGCGTGATTCCTGCCTGCTCAGCTCCAGGAGTATTGTCTGCTGGGCTGCAAGATTCGTGTGTGCTCAGTCACGGGTGTCAAGCCTGCTGAGTCACGTGTTTAGAGTCTGCTTAGCCACTTCATGGCAGTCTGCCCAGCTCCTTGATTTTTGCCAGCTGAGCTGCGAGATTCGTGCCTGCTCAGCTCCTTGATCTTTGCCTGCTGAGCTGTGTGATTCCTGCCTGCTCAGCTCCATGAGTATTGCCTGCTGAGCTGCATGATTGGTGTCTGCTGAGCTGCACCATTTGTGTCTGCTGAGCTGCACCATTGGTGTCTGCTGAGCTGCCCAAATTGTGTCTGCTCAGTCACGGGTGTAGAGCCTGCTGCGTCCCGTGTTTAGAGTCTGCTTAACCACTTCATTACAGTTTGCTCAGCTCCTTGACGATTTCCTGCTCCTCTCCGTGATTAGTGCCCTCTTAGCCAAGTGATTAGTGCCTGCTCAGCTCTTTGATTATTGCCTCCTGAAGCACGTGATCAGTGCATGATAGCCACGTGATCAGCGCCTCTCAGTCACGTGATCAGCGCCCCTCAGTCACGTGATCAGCGCCTCTCGGTCACGTGATCAGTGCCTCCCAGTCACGTGATCAGTGCATGCTCAGTCACGTGATCAGTGCCTCTCAGTCACGTGATCAGTGCCTCTCAGTCACGTGACCAGTGCATGCTCAGTCACGTGATCAGTGCATGCTCAGCCACGTGATCAGGGCCTGCTCAGTCACGTGATCAGGGTCTGCTGAATCAAGGGATTAGCGCTTGCTCAGCTGCATGCTTAATCCCTGCTCAGCTGCGTGACTCGTGCCTGATCAGCTGTGTGATTAGTCCCTGCTCAGCTGCGTGATTAGTGCCTGCTCAAGACCGGGTTAGGAGCCAGCTGAGTGACGTGATTAGAGTCTGCTTAGCCACTTCATGACAGTCTGCTCAGCTCCATGATTATTGCCTGCTAAGCTGCGTGATTCCTGCCTGCTCAGCTTCTTGATTATTGCCTGCTGAGCTGCGTGATTCCTGCTTGCTCAGCTCCATATTTATTGCCTGCTGAGCTGCGTGATTCCTGCCTGCTCAGCTTCTTGATTATTGCCTGCTGAGCTGCGTGATTCCTGTTTGCTCAGCTCCATGATTATTGCCTGCTGAGCTGCGTGATTCCTGCTTGCTCAACTCCATGGTTTTTGCTTGCTGAGCTGCATAATAAGTGCCTGCTCAGTCCCCAGAGAGGAGCCGGCTGAATCATGTGATTAGAGTCTGCTTATCCAGTTCATTACAGCCTTCAGCTCCAATTATTATTGCCTGCTAAGTTGCGTGATTCCTGCCTGCTCAGGTCCGTGAGTATTGCCTGCTGAGTTGCATGATTCCTGCCAGCTCAGCTCCATGATTATTGGCTGCTGAGCTGCGCGATTCCTGACTGCTAGCTTCTTGCTTATTGGCTGCTGAGCTTCCTGATACCTGCCTGCTCTGCTTCTTGATTATTGCCTGCTGAGCTGCGTGATTCCTGCTTGCTCAGCTCCAGGATTATTGCCTGCTGAGCTGCGTGATTCGTGCCAGCTCAGCTCCTTGATTACTGTCCGCTGAGCTGCGTGATTCCTGCCTGCTCAGCTCCAGGAGTATTGTCTGCTGGGCTGCAAGATTCGTGTGTGCTCAGTCACGGGTGTCAAGCCTGCTGAGTCACGTGTTTAGAGTCTGCTTAGCCACTTCATGGCAGTCTGCTCAGCTCCTTGATTTTTGCCTGCTGAGCTGCGTGATTCGTGCCAGCTCAGCTCCTTGATTACTGTCCGCTGAGCTGCGTGATTCCTGCTTGCTCAGCTCCATGGTTTTTGCTTGCTGAGCTGCATAATAAGTGCCTGCTCAGTCCCCAGAGAGGAGCCGGCTGAATCATGTGATTAGAGTCTGCTTATCCAGTTCATTACAGCCTTCAGCTCCAATTATTATTGCGTGCTAAGTTGCGTGATTCCTGCCTGCTCAGGTCCGTGAGTATTGCCTGCTGAGTTGCGTGATTCCTGCCAGCTCAGCTCCATGATTATTGCCTGCTGAGCTGCGCGATTCCTGACTGCTAGCTTCTTGATTATTGGCTGCTGAGCTGCCCTGATTCCTGCCTGCTCTGCTTCTTGATTATTGCCTGCTGAGCTGCGTGATTCCTGCTTGCTCAGCTCCAGGATTATTGCCTGCTGAGCTGCGTGATTCCTGCCTGCTCAGCTCCATGGTTTTTGCTTGCTGAGCTGCATAATAAGTGCCTGCTCAGTCCCCAGATAGGAGCCGGCTGAATCACGTGATTAGAGTCTGCTTATCCAGTTCATTGCAGCCTTCAGCTCCAATTATTATTGCCTGCTAAGTTGCGTGTATCCTGCCAGCTCAGCTCCATGATTATTGCCTGCTGAGCTGCGCCATTCCTGACTGGTAGCTTCTTGATTATTGGCTGCTGAGCTGCCTGATTCCTGCCTGCTCTGCTTCTTGATTATTGCCTCCTGAGCTGCGTGATTCCTGCTTGCTCAGCTCCAGGATTATTGCCTGCTGAGCTGCGTGATTCCTGCCTGCTCAGCTCCTTGATTACTGTCTGCTGAGCTGCGTGATTCCTGCCTGCTCAGCTCCAGGAGTATTGTCTGCTGGGCTGCAAGATTCGTGTGTGCTCAGTCACGGGTGTCAAGCCTGCTGAGTCACGTGTTTAGAGTCTGCTTAGCCACTTCATGGCAGTCTGCTCAGCTCCTTGATTTTTGCCAGCTGAGCTGCGAGATTCGTGCCTGCTCAGCTCCTTGATCTTTGCCTGCTGAGCTGTGTGATTCCTGCCTGCTCAGCTCCATGAGTATTGCCTGCTGAGCTGCATGATTGGTGTCTGCTGAGCTGCACCATTTGTGTCTGCTGAGCTGCACCATTGGTGTCTGCTGAGCTGCCCAAATTGTGTCTGCTCAGTCACGGGTGTAGAGCCTGCTGCGTCCCGTGTTTAGAGTCTGCTTAACCACTTCATTACAGTTTGCTCAGCTCCTTGACGATTTCCTGCTCCTCTCCGTGATTAGTGCCCTCTTAGCCAAGTGATTAGTGCCTGCTCAGCTCTTTGATTATTGCCTCCTGAAGCACGTGATCAGTGCATGATAGCCACGTGATCAGCGCCTCTCGGTCACGTGATCAGTGCCTCTCAGTCACGTGATCAGTGCATGCCCAGTCACGTGATCAGTGCCTCTCAGTCACGTGATCAGTGCATGCTCAGTCACGTGATCAGTGCATGCTCAGTCACGTGATCAGTGCATGCTCAGCCACGTGATCAGGGCCTGCTCAGTCACGTGATCAGGGTCTGCTGAATCAAGGGATTAGCGCTTGTTCAGCTGCATGCTTAATGCCTGCTCAGCTGCGTGACTCGTGCCTGATCAGCTGTGTGATTAGTCCCTGCTCAGCTGCGTGATTAGTGCCTGCTCAAGACCGGGTTAGGAGCCGGCTGAGTGACGTGATTAGAGTCTGCTTAGCCACTTCATGACAGTCTGCTCAGCTCCATGATTATTGCCTGCTAAGCTGCGTGATTCCTGCCTGCTCAGCTTCTTGATTATTGCCTGCTGAGCTGCGTGATTCCTGCCTGCTCAGCTTCTTGATTATTGCCTGCTGAGCTGCGTGATTCCTGCTTGCTCAGCTCCATATTTATTGCCTGCTGAGCTGCGTGATTCCTGCCTGCTCAGCTTCTTGATTATTGCCTGCTGAGCTGCGTGATTCCTGCTTGCTCAGCTCCATATTTATTGCCTGCTGAGCTGCGTGATTCCTGCCTGCTCAGCTTCTTGATTATTTCATGCTGAGCTGCGTGATTCCTGTTTGCTCAGCTCCATGATTATTGCCTGCTGAGCTGCGTGATTCCTGCTTGCTCAGCTCCATATTTATTGCCTGCTGAGCTGCGTGATTCCTGCCTGCTCAGCTTCTTGATTATTGCATGCTGAGCTGCGTGATTCCTGTTTGCTCAGCTCCATGATTATTGCCTGCTGAGCTGCGTGATTCCTGCTTGCTCAGCTCCATGGTTTTTGCTTGCTGAGCTGCATAATAAGTGCCTGCTCAGTCCCCAGATAGGAGCCGGCTGAATCACGTGATTAGAGTCTGCTTATCCAGTTCATTGCAGCCTTCAGCTCCAATTATTATTGCCTGCTAAGTTGCGTGTATCCTGCCAGCTCAGCTCCATGATTATTGCCTGCTGAGCTGCGCCATTCCTGACTGGTAGCTTCTTGATTATTGGCTGCTGAGCTGCCTGATTCCTGCCTGCTCTGCTTCTTGATTATTGCCTGCTGAGCTGCGTGATTCCTGCTTGCTCAGCTCCAGGATTATTGCCTGCTGAGCTGCGTGATTCGTGCCTGCTCAGCTCCTTGATTACTGTCTGCTGAGCTGCGTGATTCCTGCCTGCTCAGCTCCAGGAGTATTGTCTGCTGGGCTGCAAGATTCGTGTGTGCTCAGTCACGGGTGTCAAGCCTGCTGAGTCACGTGTTTAGAGTCTGCTTAGCCACTTCATGGCAGTCTGCTCAGCTCCTTGATTTTTGCCAGCTGAGCTGCGAGATTCGTGCCTGCTCAGCTCCTTGATCTTTGCCTGCTGAGCTGTGTGATTCCTGCCTGCTCAGCTCCATGAGTATTGCCTGCTGAGCTGCATGATTGGTGTCTGCTGAGCTGCACCATTTGTGTCTGCTGAGCTGCACCATTGGTGTCTGCTGAGCTGCCCAAATTGTGTCTGCTCAGTCACGGGTGTAGAGCCTGCTGCGTCCCGTGTTTAGAGTCTGCTTAACCACTTCATTACAGTTTGCTCAGCTCCTTGACGATTTCCTGCTCCTCTCCGTGATTAGTGCCCTCTTAGCCAAGTGATTAGTGCCTGCTCAGCTCTTTGATTATTGCCTCCTGAAGCACGTGATCAGTGCATGAAAGCCACGTGATCAGCGCCTCTCGGTCACGTGATCAGTGCCTCTCAGTCACGTGATCAGTGCATGCCCAGTCACGTGATCAGTGCCTCTCAGTCACGTGATCAGTGCATGCTCAGTCACGTGATCAGTGCATGCTCAGTCACGTGATCAGTGCATGCTCAGCCACGTGATCAGGGCCTGCTCAGTCACGTGATCAGGGTCTGCTGAATCAAGGGATTAGCGCTTGTTCAGCTGCATGCTTAATGCCTGCTCAGCTGCGTGACTCGTGCCTGATCAGCTGTGTGATTAGTCCCTGCTCAGCTGCGTGATTAGTGCCTGCTCAAGACCGGGTTAGGAGCCGGCTGAGTGACGTGATTAGAGTCTGCTTAGCCACTTCATGACAGTCTGCTCAGCTCCATGATTATTGCCTGCTAAGCTGCGTGATTCCTGCCTGCTCAGCTTCTTGATTATTGCCTGCTGAGCTGCGTGATTCCTGCCTGCTCAGCTTCTTGATTATTGCCTGCTGAGCTGCGTGATTCCTGCTTGCTCAGCTCCATATTTATTGCCTGCTGAGCTGCGTGATTCCTGCCTGCTCAGCTTCTTGATTATTGCCTGCTGAGCTGGTGATTCCTGTTTGCTCAGCTCCATGATTATTGCCTGCTGAGCTGCGTGATTCCTGCTTGCTCAGCTCCATGTTTATTGCCTGCTGAGCTGCGTGATTCCTGCCTGCTCAGCTTCTTGATTATTGCATGCTGAGCTGCGTGATCCCTGTTTGCTCAGCTCCATGATTATTGCCTGCTGAGCTGCGTGATTCCTGCTTGCTCGGCTCCAGGAGTATTGTCTGCTGGGCTGCAAGATTCGTGTCTGCTCAGTCACGGGTGTCAAGCCTGCTGAGTCACGTGTTTAGAGTCTGCTTAGCCACTTCATGGCAGTCTGCTCAGCTCCATGATTATTGCCTGCTAAGCTGCGTGATTCCTGCCTGCTCAGCTTCTTGATTATTGCCTGCTGAGCTGCGTGATTCCTGCTTGCTCAGCTCCATATTTATTGCCTGCTGAGCTGCGTGATTCCTGCCTGCTCATCTTCTTGATTATTGCATGCTGAGCTGCGTGATTCCTGTTTGCTCAGCTCCATGATTATTGCCTGCTGAGCTGCGTGATTCCTGCTTGCTCAGCTCCATGGTTTTTGCTTGCTGAGCTGCATAATAAGTGCCTGCTCAGTCCCCAGAGAGGAGCCGGCTGAATCACGTGATTAGAGTCTGCTTATCCAGTTCATTGCAGCCTTCAGCTCCAATTATTATTGCCTGCTAAGTTGCGTGATTCCTGCCTGCTCAGGTCCGTGAGTATTGCCTGCTGAGTTGCGTGATTCCTGCCAGCTCAGCTCCATGATTATTGCCTGCTGAGCTGCGCGATTCCTGACTGCTAGCTTCTTGCTTATTGGCTGCTGAGCTGCCTGATTCCTGCCTGCTCTGCTTCTTGATTATTGCCTGCTGAGCTGCGTGATTCCTGCTTGCTCAGCTCCAGGATTATTGCCTGCTGAGCTGCGTGATTCGTGCCTGCTCAGCTCCTTGATTACTGTCTGCTGAGCTGCGTGATTCCTGCCTGCTCAGCTCCAGGAGTATTGTCTGCTGGGCTGCAAGATTCGTGTCTGCTCAGTCACGGGTGTCAAGCCTGCTGAGTCACGTGTTTAGAGTCTGCTTAGCCACTTCATGGCAGTCTGCTCAGCTCCTTGATTATTGCCTGCTGAGCTGCGTGATTCCTGCTTGCTCAGCTCCATATTTATTGCCTGCTGAGCTGCGTGATTCCTGCCTGCTCAGCTTCTTGATTATTGCATGCTGAGCTGCATGATTCCAGTTTGCTCAGCTCCATGATTATTGCCTGCTGAGCTGCGTGATTCCTGCTTGCTCGGCTCCATGATTTTTGCTTGCAGAGCTGCATAATAAGTGCCTGCTCAGTCCCCAGAGAGGAGCCGGCTGAATCACGTGATTAGAGTCTGCTTATCCAGTTCATTGCAGCCTTCAGCTCCAATTATTATTGCCTGCTAAGTTGCGTGATTCCTGCCTGCTCAGGTCCGTGAGTATTGCCTGTTGAGCTGCGGATTCCTGACTGCTAGCTTCTTGATTATTGGCTGCTGAGCTGCCTGATTCCTGCCTGCTCTGCTTCTTGATTATTGCCTGCTGAGCTGCGTGATTCCTACTTGCTCAGCTCCAGGATTATTGCCTGCTGAGCTGCGTGATTCGTGCCTGCTCAGCTCCTTGATTACTGTCTGCTGAGCTGCGTGATTCCTGCCTGCTCAGCTCCAGGAGTATTGTCTGCTGGGCTGCAAGATTCGTGGCTGCTCAGTCACGGGTGTCAAGCCTGCTGAGTCACGTGTTTAGAGTCTGCTTAGCCACTTCATGGCAGTCTGCTCAGCTCCTTGATTTTTGCCAGCTGAGCTGCGAGATTCGTGCCTGCTCAGCTCCTTGATCTTTGCCTGCTGAGCTGTGTGATTCCTGCCTGCTCAGCTCCATGAGTATTGCCTGCTGAGCTGCATGATTGGTGTCTGCTGAGCTGCACCATTTGTGTCTGCTGAGCTGCACCATTGGTGTCTGCTGAGCTGCCCAAATTGTGTCTGCTCAGTCACGGGTGTAGAGCCTGCTGCGTCCCGTGTTTAGAGTCTGCTTAACCACTTCATTACAGTTTGCTCAGCTCCTTGACGATTTCCTGCTCCTCTCCGTGATTAGTGCCCTCTTAGCCAAGTGATTAGTGCCTGCTCAGCTCTTTGATTATTGCCTCCTGAAGCACGTGATCAGTGCATGATAGCCACGTGATCAGCGCCTCTCAGTCACGTGATCAGCGCCCCTCAGTCACGTGATCAGCGCCTCTCAGTCACGTGATCAGTGCCTCTCAGTCACGTGATCAGTGCATGCCCAGTCACGTGATCAGTGCCTCTCAGTCACGTGATCAGTGCATGCTCAGTCACGTGATCAGTGCCTCTCAGTCACGTGATCAGTGCATGCTCAGTCACGTGATCAGTGCATGCTCAGTCACGTGATCAGTGCATGCTCAGCCACGTGATCAGGGCCTGCTCAGTCACGTGATCAGGGTCTGCTGAATCAAGGGATTAGCGCTTGCTCAGCTGCATGCTTAATCCCTGCTCAGCTGCGTGACTCGTGCCTGATCAGCTGTGTGATTAGTCCCTGCTCAGCTGCGTGATTAGTGCCTGCTCAAGACCGGGTTAGGAGCCGGCTGAGTGACGTGATTAGAGTCTGCTTAGCCACTTCATTACAGTCTGCTCAGCTCCATGATTATTGCCTGCTAAGCTGCGTGATTCCTGCCTGCTCAGCTTCTTGATTATTGCCTGCTAAGCTGCGTGATTCCTGCCTGCTCAGCTTCTTGATTATTGCCTGCTGAGCTGCGTGATTCCTGCTTGCTCAGCTCCATATTTATTGCCTGCTGAGCTGCGTGATTCCTGCCTGCTCAGCTTCTTGATTATTGCATGCTGAGCTGCGTGATTCCTGTTTGCTCAGCTCCATGATTATTGCCTGCTGAGCTGCGTGATTCCTGCTTGCTCAGCTCCATATTTATTGCCTGCTGAGCTGCGTGATTCCTGCCTGCTCAGCTTCTTGATTATTGCATGCTGAGCTGCGTGATTCCTGTTTGCTCAGCTCCATGATTATTGCCTGCTGAGCTGCGTGATTCCTGCTTGCTCAGCTCCATGATTTTTGCTTGCTGAGCTGCATAATAAGTGCCTGCTCAGTCCCCAGAGAGGAGCCGGCTGAATCACGTGATTAGAGTCTGCTTATCCAGTTCATTGCAGCCTTCAGCTCCAATTATTATTGCCTGCTAAGTTGCGTGTATCCTGCCAGCTCAGCTCCATGATTATTGCCTGCTGAGCTGCGCGATTCCTGACTGCTAGCTTCTTGCTTATTGGCTGCTGAGCTGCCTGATTCCTGCCTGCTCTGCTTCTTGATTATTGCCTGCTGAGCTGCGTGATTCCTGCTTGCTCAGCTCCAGGATTATTGCCTGCTGAGCTGCGTGATTCGTGCCTGCTCAGCTCCTTGATTACTGTCTGCTGAGCTGCGTGATTCCTGCCTGCTCAGCTCCAGGAGTATTGTCTGCTGGGCTGCAAGATTCGTGTGTGCTCAGTCACGGGTGTCAAGCCTGCTGAGTCACGTGTTTAGAGTCTGCTTAGCCACTTCATGGCAGTCTGCTCAGCTCCTTGATTTTTGCCAGCTGAGCTGCGAGATTCGTGCCTGCTCAGCTCCTTGATCTTTGCCTGCTGAGCTGTGTGATTCCTGCCTGCTCAGCTCCATGAGTATTGCCTGCTGAGCTGCATGATTGGTGTCTGCTGAGCTGCACCATTTGTGTCTGCTGAGCTGCACCATTGGTGTCTGCTGAGCTGCCCAAATTGTGTCTGCTCAGTCACGGGTGTAGAGCCTGCTGCGTCCCGTGATTAGAGTCTGCTTAACCACTTCATTACAGTTTGCTCAGCTCCTTGACGATTTCCTGCTCCTCTCCGTGATTAGTGCCCTCTTAGCCAAGTGATTAGTGCCTGCTCAGCTCTTTGATTATTGCCTCCTGAAGCACGTGATCAGTGCATGATAGCCACGTGATCAGCGCCTCTCAGTCACGTGATCAGCGCCCCTCAGTCACGTGATCAGCGCCTCTCAGTCACGTGATCAGTGCCTCTCAGTCACGTGATCAGTGCATGCCCAGTCACGTGATCAGTGCCTCTCAGTCACGTGATCAGTGCATGCTCAGTCACGTGATCAGTGCATGCTCAGTCACGTGATCAGTGCATGCTCAGCCACGTGATCAGGGCCTGCTCAGTCACGTGATCAGGGTCTGCTGAATCAAGGGATTAGCGCTTGCTGAGCTGCATGCTTAATCCCTGCTCAGCTGCGTGACTCGTGCCTGATCAGCTGTGTGATTAGTCCCTGCTCAGCTGCGTGATTAGTGCCTGCTCAAGACCGGGTTAGGAGCCGGCTGAGTGACGTGATTAGAGTCTGCTTAGCCACTTCATGACAGTCTGCTCAGCTCCATGATTATTGCCTGCTAAGCTGCGTGATTCCTGCCTGCTCAGCTTCTTGATTATTGCCTGCTAAGCTGCGTGATTCCTGCCTGCTCAGCTTCTTGATTATTGCCTGCTGAGCTGCGTGATTCCTGCTTGCTCAGCTCCATATTTATTGCCTGCTGAGCTGCGTGATTCCTGCCTGCTCAGCTTCTTGATTATTGCATGCTGAGCTGCGTGATTCCTGTTTGCTCAGCTCCATGATTATTGCCTGCTGAGCTGCGTGATTCCTGCTTGCTCAGCTCCATATTTATTGCCTGCTGAGCTGCGTGATTCCTGCCTGCTCAGCTTCTTGATTATTGCATGCTGAGCTGCGTGATTCCTGTTTGCTCAGCTCCATGATTATTGCCTGCTGAGCTGCGTGATTCCTGCTTGCTCAGCTCCATGATTTTTGCTTGCTGAGCTGCATAATAAGTGCCTGCTCAGTCCCCAGAGAGGAGCCGGCTGAATCACGTGATTAGAGTCTGCTTATCCAGTTCATTGCAGCCTTCAGCTCCAATTATTATTGCCTGCTAAGTTGCGTGTATCCTGCCAGCTCAGCTCCATGATTATTGCCTGCTGAGCTGCGCCATTCCTGACTGGTAGCTTCTTGATTATTGGCTGCTGAGCTGCCTGATTCCTGCCTGCTCTGCTTCTTGATTATTGCCTGCTGAGCTGCGTGATTCCTGCTTGCTCAGCTCCAGGATTATTGCCTGCTGAGCTGCGTGATTCGTGCCTGCTCAGCTCCTTGATTACTGTCTGCTGAGCTGCGTGATTCCTGCCTGCTCAGCTCCAGGAGTATTGTCTGCTGGGCTGCAAGATTCGTGTGTGCTCAGTCACGGGTGTCAAGCCTGCTGAGTCACGTGTTTAGAGTCTGCTTAGCCACTTCATGGCAGTCTGCTCAGCTCCTTGATTTTTGCCAGCTGAGCTGCGAGATTCGTGCCTGCTCAGCTCCTTGATCTTTGCCTGCTGAGCTGTGTGATTCCTGCCTGCTCAGCTCCATGAGTATTGCCTGCTGAGCTGCATGATTGGTGTCTGCTGAGCTGCACCATTTGTGTCTGCTGAGCTGCACCATTGGTGTCTGCTGAGCTGCCCAAATTGTGTCTGCTCAGTCACGGGTGTAGAGCCTGCTGCGTCCCGTGTTTAGAGTCTGCTTAACCACTTCATTACAGTTTGCTCAGCTCCTTGACGATTTCCTGCTCCTCTCCGTGATTAGTGCCCTCTTAGCCAAGTGATTAGTGCCTGCTCAGCTCTTTGATTATTGCCTCCTGAAGCACGTGATCAGTGCATGATAGCCACGTGATCAGCGCCTCTCAGTCACGTGATCAGGGCCCCTCAGTCACGTGATCAGCGCCTCTCAGTCACGTGATCAGTGCCTCTCAGTCACGTGATCAGTGCCTCTCAGTCACGTGATCAGTGCATGCTCAGTCACGTGATCAGTGCATGCTCAGTCACGTGATCAGTGCATGCTCAGCCACGTGATCAGGGCCTGCTCAGTCACGTGATCAGGGTCTGCTGAATCAAGGGATTAGCGCTTGCTCAGCTGCATGCTTAATCCCTGCTCAGCTGCGTGACTCGTGCCTGATCAGCTGTGTGATTAGTCCCTGCTCAGCTGCGTGATTAGTGCCTGCTCAAGACCGGGTTAGGAGCCGGCTGAGTGACGTGATTAGAGTCTGCTTAGCCACTTCATTACAGTCTGCTCAGCTCCATGATTATTGCCTGCTAAGCTGCGTGATTCCTGCCTGCTCAGCTTCTTGATTATTGCCTGCTAAGCTGCGTGATTCCTGCCTGCTCAGCTTCTTGATTATTGCCTGCTGAGCTGCGTGATTCCTGCTTGCTCAGCTCCATATTTATTGCCTGCTGAGCTGCGTGATTCCTGCCTGCTCAGCTTCTTGATTATTGCATGCTGAGCTGCGTGATTCCTGTTTGCTCAGCTCCATGATTATTGCCTGCTGAGCTGCGTGATTCCTGCTTGCTCAGCTCCATATTTATTGCCTGCTGAGCTGCGTGATTCCTGCCTGCTCAGCTTCTTGATTATTGCATGCTGAGCTGCGTGATTCCTGTTTGCTCAGCTCCATGATTATTGCCTGCTGAGCTGCGTGATTCCTGCTTGCTCAGCTCCATGGTTTTTGCTTGCTGAGCTGCATAATAAGTGCCTGCTCAGTCCCCAGATAGGAGCCGGCTGAATCACGTGATTAGAGTCTGCTTATCCAGTTCATTGCAGCCTTCAGCTCCAATTATTATTGCCTGCTAAGTTGCGTGTATCCTGCCAGCTCAGCTCCATGATTATTGCCTGCTGAGCTGCGCCATTCCTGACTGGTAGCTTCTTGATTATTGGCTGCTGAGCTGCCTGATTCCTGCCTGCTCTGCTTCTTGATTATTGCCTGCTGAGCTGCGTGATTCCTGCTTGCTCAGCTCCAGGATTATTGCCTGCTGAGCTGCGTGATTCGTGCCTGCTCAGCTCCTTGATTACTGTCTGCTGAGCTGCGTGATTCCTGCCTGCTCAGCTCCAGGAGTATTGTCTGCTGGGCTGCAAGATTCGTGTGCTGCTCAGTCACGGGTGTCAAGCCTGCTGAGTCACGTGTTTAGAGTCTGCTTAGCCACTTCATGGCAGTCTGCTCAGCTCCTTGATTTTTGCCAGCTGAGCTGCGAGATTCGTGCCTGCTCAGCTCCTTGATCTTTGCCTGCTGAGCTGTGTGATTCCTGCCTGCTCAGCTCCATGAGTATTGCCTGCTGAGCTGCATGATTGGTGTCTGCTGAGCTGCACCATTTGTGTCTGCTGAGCTGCACCATTGGTGTCTGCTGAGCTGCCCAAATTGTGTCTGCTCAGTCAGGGGTGTAGAGCCTGCTGCGTCCCGTGTTTAGAGTCTGCTTAACCACTTCATTACAGTTTGCTCAGCTCCTTGACGATTTCCTGCTCCTCTCCGTGATTAGTGCCCTCTTAGCCAAGTGATTAGTGCCTGCTCAGCTCTTTGATTATTGCCTCCTGAAGCACGTGATCAGTGCATGATAGCCACGTGATCAGCGCCTCTCGGTCACGTGATCAGTGCCTCTCAGTCACGTGATCAGTGCATGCCCAGTCACGTGATCAGTGCCTCTCAGTCACGTGATCAGTGCATGCTCAGTCACGTGATCAGTGCCTCTCAGTCACGTGATCAGTGCATGCTCAGCCACGTGATCAGGGCCTGCTCAGTCACGTGATCAGGGTCTGCTGAATCAAGGGCTTAGCGCTTGTTCAGCTGCATGCTTAATCCCTGCTCAGCTGCGTGACTCGTGCCTGATCAGCTGTGTGATTAGTCCCTGCTCAGCTGCGTGATTAGTGCCTGCTCAAGACCGGGTTAGGAGCCGGCTGAGTGACGTGATTAGAGTCTGCTTAGCCACTTCATGACAGTCTGCTCAGCTCCATGATTATTGCCTGCTAAGCTGCGTGATTCCTGCCTGCTCAGCTTCTTGATTATTGCCTGCTGAGCTGCGTGATTCCTGCCTGCTCAGCTTCTTGATTATTGCCTGCTGAGCTGCGTGATTCCTGCTTGCTCAGCTCCATATTTATTGCCTGCTGAGCTGCGTGATTCCTGCCTGCTCAGCTTCTTGATTATTGCCTGCTGAGCTGCGTGATTCCTGTTTGCTCAGCTCCATGATTATTGCCTGCTGAGCTGCGTGATTCCTGCTTGCTCAGCTCCATATTTATTGCCTGCTGAGCTGCGTGATTCCTGCCTGCTCAGCTTCTGGATTATTGCATGCTGAGCTGCGTGATCCCTGTTTGCTCAGCTCCATGATTATTGCCTGCTGAGCTGCGTGATTCCTGCTTGCTCGGCTCCAGGAGTATTGTCTGCTGGGCTGCAAGATTCGTGTCTGCTCAGTCACGGGTGTCAAGCCTGCTGAGTCACGTGTTTAGAGTCTGCTTAGCCACTTCATGGCAGTCTGCTCAGCTCCATGATTATTGCCTGCTAAGCTGCGTGATTCC
This sequence comes from Bos taurus, assembly GCF_002263795.3. Lineage (NCBI taxonomy): Eukaryota > Metazoa > Chordata > Mammalia > Artiodactyla > Bovidae > Bos > Bos taurus. The sequence continues at coordinate 62,989 of NW_020192057.1, read as the reverse complement.
TGCCTGCTCAGCTTCTTGATTATTGCCTGCTGAGCTGCGTGATTCCTGCTTGCTCAGCTCCATATTTATTGCCTGCTGAGCTGCGTGATTCCTGCCTGCTCAGCTTCTTGATTATTGCATGCTGAGCTGCGTGATTCCTGTTTGCTCAGCTCCATGATTATTGCCTGCTGAGCTGCGTGATTCCTGCTTGCTCAGCTCCATGGTTTTTGCTTGCTGAGCTGCATAATAAGTGCCTGCTCAGTCCCCAGAGAGGAGCCGGCTGAATCACGTGATTTGAGTCTGCTTATCCAGTTCATTACAGCCTTCAGCTCCAATTATTATTGCCTGCTAAGTTGCGTGATTCCTGCCTGCTCAGGTCCGTGAGTATTGCCTGCTGAGTTGCGTGATTCCTGCCAGCTCAGCTCCATGATTATTGGCTGCTGAGCTGCGCGATTCCTGACTGCTAGCTTCTTGCTTATTGGCTGCTGAGCTGCCTGATACCTGCCTGCTCTGCTTCTTGATTATTGCCTGCTGAGCTGCGTGATTCCTGCTTGCTCAGCTCCAGGATTATTGCCTGCTGAGCTGCGTGATTCGTGCCTGCTCAGCTCCTTGATTACTGTCTGCTGAGCTGCGTGATTCCTGCCTGCTCAGCTCCAGGAGTATTGTCTGCTGGGCTGCAAGATTCGTGGCTGCTCAGTCACGGGTGTCAAGCCTGCTGAGTCACGTGTTTAGAGTCTGCTTAGCCACTTCATGGCAGTCTGCTCAGCTCCTTGATTTTTGCCAGCTGAGCTGCGAGATTCGTGCCTGCTCAGCTCCTTGATCTTTGCCTGCTGAGCTGTGTGATTCCTGCCTGCTCAGCTCCATGAGTATTGCCTGCTGAGCTGCATGATTGGTGTCTGCTGAGCTGCACCATTTGTGTCTGCTGAGCTGCACCATTGGTGTCTGCTGAGCTGCCCAAATTGTGTCTGCTCAGTCACGGGTGTAGAGCCTGCTGCGTCCCGTGTTTAGAGTCTGCTTAACCACTTCATTACAGTTTGCTCAGCTCCTTGACGATTTCCTGCTCCTCTCCGTGATTAGTGCCCTCTTAGCCAAGTGATTAGTGCCTGCTCAGCTCTTTGATTATTGCCTCCTGAAGCACGTGATCAGTGCATGATAGCCACGTGATCAGCGCCTCTCAGTCACGTGATCAGCGCCCCTCAGTCACGTGATCAGCGCCTCTCGGTCACGTGATCAGTGCCTCCCAGTCACGTGATCAGTGCATGCTCAGTCACGTGATCAGTGCCTCTCAGTCACGTGATCAGTGCCTCTCAGTCACGTGACCAGTGCATGCTCAGTCACGTGATCAGTGCATGCTCAGCCACGTGATCAGGGCCTGCTCAGTCACGTGATCAGGGTCTGCTGAATCAAGGGATTAGCGCTTGCTCAGCTGCATGCTTAATCCCTGCTCAGCTGCGTGACTCGTGCCTGATCAGCTGTGTGATTAGTCCCTGCTCAGCTGCGTGATTAGTGCCTGCTCAAGACCGGGTTAGGAGCCGGCTGAGTGACGTGATTAGAGTCTGCTTAGCCACTTCATGACAGTCTGCTCAGCTCCATGATTATTGCCTGCTAAGCTGCGTGATTCCTGCCTGCTCAGCTTCTTGATTATTGCCTGCTGAGCTGCGTGATTCCTGCTTGCTCAGCTCCATATTTATTGCCTGCTGAGCTGCGTGATTCCTGCCTGCTCAGCTTCTTGATTATTGCATGCTGAGCTGCGTGATTCCTGTTTGCTCAGCTCCATGATTATTGCCTGCTGAGCTGCGTGATTCCTGCTTGCTCAGCTCCATGGTTTTTGCTTGCTGAGCTGCATAATAAGTGCCTGCTCAGTCCCCAGAGAGGAGCCGGCTGAATCACGTGATTCGAGTCTGCTTATCCAGTTCATTACAGCCTTCAGCTCCAATTATTATTGCCTGCTAAGTTGCGTGATTCCTGCCTGCTCAGGTCCGTGAGTATTGCCTGCTGAGTTGCGTGATTCCTGCCAGCTCAGCTCCATGATTATTGGCTGCTGAGCTGCGCGATTCCTGACTGCTAGCTTCTTGCTTATTGGCTGCTGAGCTGCCTGATTCCTGCCTGCTCTGCTTCTTGATTATTGCCTGCTGAGCTGCGTGATTCCTGCTTGCTCAGCTCCAGGATTATTGCCTGCTGAGCTGCGTGATTCGTGCCTGCTCAGCTCCTTGATTACTGTCTGCTGAGCTGCGTGATTCCTGCCTGCTCAGCTCCAGGAGTATTGTCTGCTGGGCTGCAAGATTCGTGTGTGCTCAGTCACGGGTGTCAAGCCTGCTGAGTCACGTGTTTAGAGTCTGCTTAGCCACTTCATGGCAGTCTGCTCAGCTCCTTGATTTTTGCCAGCTGAGCTACGAGATTCGTGCCTGCTCAGCTCCTTGATCTTTGCCTGCTGAGCTGTGTGATTCCTGCCTGCTCAGCTCCATGAGTATTGCCTGCTGAGCTGCATGATTGGTGTCTGCTGAGCTGCACCATTTGTGTCTGCTGAGCTGCACCATTGGTGTCTGCTGAGCTGCCCAAATTGTGTCTGCTCAGTCACGGGTGTAGAGCCTGCTGCGTCCCGTGTTTAGAGTCTGCTTAACCACTTCATTACAGTTTGCTCAGCTCCTTGACGATTTCCTGCTCCTCTCCGTGATTAGTGCCCTCTTAGCCAAGTGATTAGTGCCTGCTCAGCTCTTTGATTATTGCCTCCTGAAGCACGTGATCAGTGCATGATAGCCACGTGATCAGCGCCTCTCAGTCACGTGATCAGCGCCCCTCAGTCACGTGATCAGCGCCTCTCGGTCACGTGATCAGCGCCTCCCAGTCACGTGATCAGTGCATGCTCAGTCACGTGATCAGTGCCTCTCAGTCACGTGATCAGTGCCTCTCAGTCACGTGACCAGTGCATGCTCAGTCACGTGATCAGTGCATGCTCAGCCACGTGATCAGGGCCTGCTCAGTCACGTGATCAGGGTCTGCTGAATCAAGGGATTAGCGCTTGCTCAGCTGCATGCTTAATCCCTGCTCAGCTGCGTGACTCGTGCCTGATCAGCTGTGTGATTAGTCCCTGCTCAGCTGCGTGATTAGTGCCTGCTCAAGACCGGGTTAGGAGCCGGCTGAGTGACGTGATTAGAGTCTGCTTAGCCACTTCATGACAGTCTGCTCAGCTCCATGATTATTGCCTGCTAAGCTGCGTGATTCCTGCCTGCTCAGCTTCTGATTATTGCCTGCTGAGCTGCGTGATTCCTGCTTGCTCAGCTCCATATTTATTGCCTGCTGAGCTGCGTGATTCCTGCCTGCTCAGCTTCTTGATTATTGCATGCTGAGCTGCGTGATTCCTGTTTGCTCAGCTCCATGATTATTGCCTGCTGAGCTGCGTGATTCCTGCTTGCTCAGCTCCATGGTTTTTGCTTGCTGAGCTGCATAATAAGTGCCTGCTTAGTCCCCAGAGAGGAGCCGCTGAATCACGTGATTAGAGTCTGCTTATCCAGTTCATTACAGCCTTCAGCTCCAATTATTATTGCCTGCTAAGTTGCGTGATTCCTGCCTGCTCAGGTCCGTGAGTATTGCCTGCTGAGTTGCGTGATTCCTGCCTGCTCAGCTTCTTGATTATTGCCTGCTGAGCTGCGTGATTCCTGCTTGCTCAGCTCCATATTTATTGCCTGCTGAGCTGCGTGATTCCTGCCTGCTCAGCTTCTTGATTATTGCATGCTGAGCTGTGTGATTCCTGCTTGCTCAGCTCCATATTTATTGCCTGCTGAGCTGCGTGATTCCTGCCTGCTCAGCTTCTTGATTATTGCCTGCTGAGCTGCGTGATTCCTGCTTGCTCAGCTCCATATTTATTGCCTGCTGAGCTGCGTGATTCCTGCCTGCTCAGGTCCGTGAGTATTGCCTGCTGAGTTGCGTGATTCCTGCAAGCTCAGCTCCATGATTATTGCCTGCTGAGCTGCGCGATTCCTGACTGCTAGCTTCTTGCTTATTGGCTGCTGAGCTGCCTGATTCCTGCCTGCTCTGCTTCTTGATTATTGCCTGCTGAGCTGCGTGATTCCTGCTTGCTCAGCTCCAGGATTATTGCCTGCTGAGCTGCGTGATTCGTGCCTGCTCAGCTCCTTGATTACTGTCTGCTGAGCTGCGTGATTCCTGCCTGCTCAGCTCCAGGAGTATTGTCTGCTGGGCTGCAAGATTCGTGTGTGCTCAGTCACGGGTGTCAAGCCTGCTGAGTCACGTGTTTAGCGTCTGCTTAGCCACTTCATGGCAGTCTGCTCAGCTCCTTGATTTTTGCCAGCTGAGCTGCGAGATTCGTGCCTGCTCAGCTCCTTGATCTTTGCCTGCTGAGCTGTGTGATTCCTGCCTGCTCAGCTCCATGAGTATTGCCTGCTGAGCTGCATGATTGGTGTCTGCTGAGCTGCACCATTTGTGTCTGCTGAGCTGCACCATTGGTGTCTGCTGAGCTGCCCAAATTGTGTCTGCTCAGTCACGGGTGTAGAGCCTGCTGCGTCCCGTGTTTAGAGTCTGCTTAACCACTTCATTACAGTTTGCTCAGCTCCTTGACGATTTCCTGCTCCTCTCCGTGATTAGTGCCCTCTTAGCCAAGTGATTAGTGCCTGCTCAGCTCTTTGATTATTGCCTCCTGAAGCACGTGATCAGTGCATGATAGCCACGTGATCAGCGCCTCTCAGTCACGTGATCAGCGCCCCTCAGTCACGTGATCAGCGCCTCTCGGTCACGTGATCAGTGCCTCCCAGTCACGTGATCAGTGCATGCTCAGTCACGTGATCAGTGCCTCTCAGTCACGTGATCAGTGCCTCTCAGTCACGTGACCAGTGCATGCTCAGTCACGTGATCAGTGCATGCTCAGCCACGTGATCAGGGCCTGCTCAGTCACGTGATCAGGGTCTGCTGAATCAAGGGATTAGCGCTTGCTCAGCTGCATGCTTAATCCCTGCTCAGCTGCGTGACTCGTGCCTGATCAGCTGTGTGATTAGTCCCTGCTCAGCTGCGTGATTAGTGCCTGCTCAAGACCGGGTTAGGAGCCGGCTGAGTGACGTGATTAGAGTCTGCTTAGCCACTTCATTACAGTCTGCTCAGCTCCATGATTATTGCCTGCTAAGCTGCGTGATTCCTGCCTGCTCAGCTTCTTGATTATTGCCTGCTGAGCTGCGTGATTCCTGCTTGCTCAGCTCCATATTTATTGCCTGCTGAGCTGCGTGATTCCTGCCTGCTCAGCTTCTTGATTATTACATGCTGAGTTGCGTGATTCCTGTTTGCTCAGCTCCATGATTATTGCCTGCTGAGCTGCGTGATTCCTGCTTGCTCAGCTCCATGGTTTTTGCTTGCTGAGCTGCATAATAAGTGCCTGCTCAGTCCCCAGAGAGGAGCCGGCTGAATCACGTGATTCGAGTCTGCTTATCCAGTTCATTACAGCCTTCAGCTCCAATTATTATTGCCTGCTAAGTTGCGTGATTCCTGCCTGCTCAGGTCCGTGAGTATTGCCTGCTGAGTTGCGTGATTCCTGCCAGCTCAGCTCCATGATTATTGCCTGCTGAGCTGCGCGATTCCTGACTGCTAGCTTCTTGATTATTGGCTGCTGAGCTGCCTGATTCCTGCCTGCTCTGCTTCTTGATTATTGCCTGCTGAGCTGCGTGATTCCTGCTTGCTCAGCTCCAGGATTATTGCCTGCTGAGCTGCGTGATTCGTGCCTGCTCAGCTCCTTGATTACTGTCTGCTGAGCTGCGTGATTCCTGCCTGCTCAGCTCCAGGAGTATTGTCTGCTGGGCTGCAAGATTCGCGGCTGCTCAGTCACGGGTGTCAAGCCTGCTGAGTCACGTGTTTAGAGTCTGCTTAGCCACTTCATGCCAGTCTGCTCAGCTCCTTGGTTTTTGCCAGCTGAGCTGCCAGATTCGGGCCTGCTCAGCTCCTTGATCTTTGCCTGCTGAGCTGTGTGATTCCTGCCTGCTCAGCTCCATGAGTATTGCCTGCTGAGCTGCATGATTGGTGTCTGCTGAGCTGCACCATTTGTGTCTGCTGAGCTGCACCATTGGTGTCTGCTGAGCTGCCCAAATTGTGTCTGCTCAGTCACGGGTGTAGAGCCTGCTGCGTCCCGTGTTTAGAGTCTGCTTAACCACTTCATTACAGTTTGCTCAGCTCCTTGACGATTTCCTGCTCCTCTCCGTGATTAGTGCCCTCTTAGCCAAGTGATTAGTGCCTGCTCAGCTCTTTGATTATTGCCTCCTGAAGCACGTGATCAGTGCATGATAGCCACGTGATCAGCGCCTCTCAGTCACGTGATCAGCGCCCCTCAGTCACGTGATCAGCGCCTCTCGGTCACGTGATCAGCGCCTCCCAGTCACGTGATCAGTGCATGCTCAGTCACGTGATCAGTGCCTCTCAGTCACGTGATCAGTGCCTCTCAGTCACGTGACCAGTGCATGCTCAGTCACGTGATCAGTGCATGCTCAGCCACGTGATCAGGGCCTGCTCAGTCACGTGATCAGGGTCTGCTGAATCAAGGGATTAGCGCTTGCTCAGCTGCATGCTTAATCCCTGCTCAGCTGCGTGACTCGTGCCTGATCAGCTGTGTGATTAGTCCCTGCTCAGCTGCGTGATTAGTGCCTGCTCAAGACCGGGTTAGGAGCCGGTTGAGTGACGTGATTAGAGTCTGCTTAGCCACTTCATGACAGTCTGCTCAGCTCCATGATTATTGCCTGCTAAGCTGCGTGATTCCTGTCTGCTCAGCTTCTTGATTATTGCCTGCTGAGCTGCGTGATTCCTGCTTGCTCAGCTCCATATTTATTGCCTGCTGAGCTGCGTGATTCCTGCCTGCTCAGCTTCTTGATTATTGCCTGCTGAGCTGCGTGATTCCTGCTTGCTCAGCTCCATATTTATTGCCTGCTGAGCTGCGTGATACCTGCCTGCTCAGCTTCTTGATTATTGCATGCTTAGCTGCGTGATTCCTGTTTGCTCAGCTCCATGATTATTGCCTGCTGAGCTGCGTGATTCCTGCTTGCTCAGCTCCATGGTTTTTGCTTGCTGAGCTGCATAATAAGTGCCTGCTCAGTCCCCAGAGAGGAGCCGGCTGAATCACGTGATTTGAGTCTGCTTATCCAGTTCATTACAGCCTTCAGCTCCAATTATTATTGCCTGCTAAGTTGCGTGATTCCTGCCTGCTCAGGTCCGTGAGTATTGCCTGCTGAGTTGCGTGATTCCTGCCAGCTCAGCTCCATGATTATTGCCTGCTGAGCTGCGCGATTCCTGACTGCTAGCTTCTTGCTTATTGGCTGCTGAGCTGCCTGATTCCTGCCTGCTCTGCTTCTTGATTATTGCCTGCTGAGCTGCGTGATTCCTGCTTGCTCAGCTCCAGGATTATTGCCTGCTGAGCTGCGTGATTCGTGCCTGCTCAGCTCCTTGATTACTGTCTGCTGAGCTGCGTGATTCCTGCCTGCTCAGCTCCAGGAGTATTGTCTGCTGGGCTGCAAGATTCGTGTGTGCTCAGTCACGGGTGTCAAGCCTGCTGAGTCACGTGTTTAGAGTCTGCTTAGCCACTTCATGGCAGTCTGCTCAGCTCCTTGATTTTTGCCAGCTGAGCTGCGAGATTCGTGCCTGCTCAGCTCCTTGATCTTTGCCTGCTGAGCTGTGTGATTCCTGCCTGCTCAGCTCCATGAGTATTGCCTGCTGAGCTGCATGATTGGTGTCTGCTGAGCTGCACCATTGGTGTCTGCTGAGCTGCACCATTGGTGTCTGCTGAGCTGCCCAAATTGTGTCTGCTCAGTCACGGGTGTAGAGCCTGCTGCGTCCCGTGTTTAGAGTCTGCTTAACCACTTCATTACAGTTTGCTCAGCTCCTTGACGATTTCCTGCTCCTCTCCGTGATTAGTGCCCTCTTAGCCAAGTGATTAGTGCCTGCTCAGCTCTTTGATTATTGCCTCCTGAAGCACGTGATCAGTGCATGATAGCCACGTGATCAGCGCCTCTCAGTCACGTGATCAGCGCCCCTCAGTCACGTGATCAGCGCCTCTCGGTCACGTGATCAGCGCCTCCCAGTCACGTGATCAGTGCATGCTCAGTCACGTGATCAGTGCCTCTCAGTCACGTGATCAGTGCCTCTCAGTCACGTGACCAGTGCATGCTCAGTCACGTGATCAGTGCATGCTCAGCCACGTGATCAGGGCCTGCTCAGTCACGTGATCAGGGTCTGCTGAATCAAGGGATTAGCGCTTGCTCAGCTGCATGCTTAATCCCTGCTCAGCTGCGTGACTCGTGCCTGATCAGCTGTGTGATTAGTCCCTGCTCAGCTGCGTGATTAGTGCCTGCTCAAGACCGGGTTAGGAGCCGGCTGAGTGACGTGATTAGAGTCTGCTTAGCCACTTCATGACAGTCTGCTCAGCTCCATGATTATTGCCTGCTAAGCTGCGTGATTCCTGCCTGCTCAGCTTCTTGATTATTGCCTGCTGAGCTGCGTGATTCCTGCTTGCTCAGCTCCATATTTATTGCCTGCTGAGCTGCGTGATTCCTGCCTGCTCAGCTTCTTGATTATTGCATGCTGAGCTGCGTGATTCCTGTTTGCTCAGCTCCATGATTATTGCCTGCTGAGCTGCGTGATTCCTGCTTGCTCAGCTCCATGGTTTTTGCTTGCTGAGCTGCATAATAAGTGCCTGCTCAGTCCCCAGAGAGGAGCCGGCTGAATCACGTGATTAGAGTCTGCTTATCCAGTTCATTACAGCCTTCAGCTCCAATTATTATTGCCTGCTAAGTTGCGTGATTCCTGCCTGCTCAGGTCCGTGAGTATTGCCTGCTGAGTTGCGTGATTCCTGCCAGCTCAGCTCCATGATTATTGCCTGCTGAGCTGCGCGATTCCTGACTGCTAGCTTCTTGCTTATTGGCTGCTGAGCTGCCTGATTCCTGCCTGCTCTGCTTCTTGATTATTGCCTGCTGAGCTGCGTGATTCCTGCTTGCTCAGCTCCAGGATTATTGCCTGCTGAGCTGCGTGATTCGTGCCTGCTCAGCTCCTTGATTACTGTCTGCTGAGCTGCGTGATTCCTGCCTGCTCAGCTCCAGGAGTATTGTCTGCTGGGCTGCAAGATTCGTGTCTGCTCAGTCACGGGTGTCAAGCCTGCTGAGTCACGTGTTTAGAGTCTGCTTAGCCACTTCATGGCAGTCTGCTCAGCTCCTTGATTTTTGCCAGCTGAGCTGCGAGATTCGTGCCTGCTCAGCTCCTTGATCTTTGCCTGCTGAGCTGTGTGATTCCTGCCTGCTCAGCTCCATGAGTATTGCCTGCTGAGCTGCATGATTGGTGTCTGCTGAGCTGCACCATTTGTGTCTGCTGAGCTGCACCATTGGTGTCTGCTGAGCTGCCCAAATTGTGTCTGCTCAGTCACGGGTGTAGAGCCTGCTGCGTCCCGTGTTTAGAGTCTGCTTAACCACTTCATTACAGTTTGCTCAGCTCCTTGACGATTTCCTGCTCCTCTCCGTGATTAGTGCCCTCTTAGCCAAGTGATTAGTGCCTGCTCAGCTCTTTGATTATTGCCTCCTGAAGCACGTGATCAGTGCATGATAGCCACGTGATCAGCGCCTCTCAGTCACGTGATCAGCGCCCCTCAGTCACGTGATCAGCGCCTCTCGGTCACGTGATCAGTGCCTCCCAGTCACGTGATCAGTGCATGCCCAGTCACGTGATCAGTGCCTCTCAGTCACGTGATCAGTGCATGCTCAGTCACGTGATCAGTGCATGCTCAGTCACGTGATCAGTGCATGCTCAGCCACGTGATCAGGGCCTGCTCAGTCACGTGATCAGGGTCTGCTGAATCAAGGGATTAGCGCTTGCTCAGCTGCATGCTTAATCCCTGCTCAGCTGCGTGACTCGTGCCTGATCAGCTGTGTGATTAGTCCCTGCTCAGCTGCGTGATTAGTGCCTGCTCAAGACCGGGTTAGGAGCCGGCTGAGTGACGTGATTAGAGTCTGCTTAGCCACTTCATTACAGTCTGCTCAGCTCCATGATTATTGCCTGCTGAGCTGCGTGATTCCTGCCTGCTCAGCTCTGATTATTGCATGCTGCTGAGCTGCGTGATTCCTGTTTGCTCAGCTCCATGATTATTGCCTGCTGAGCTGCGTGATTCCTGCTTGCTCAGCTCCATGATTTTTGCTTGCTGAGCTGCATAATAAGTGCCTGCTCAGTCCCCAGAGAGGAGCCGGCTGAATCACGTGATTAGAGTCTGCTTATCCAGTTCATTGCAGCCTTCAGCTCCAATTATTATTGCCTGCTAAGTTGCGTGATTCCTGCCTGCTCAGGTCCGTGAGTATTGCCTGCTGAGTTGCGTGATTCCTGCCAGCTCAGCTCCATGATTATTGCCTGCTGAGCTGCGCGATTCCTGACTGCTAGCTTCTTGATTATTGGCTGCTGAGCTGCCTGATTCCTGCCTGCTCTGCTTCTTGATTATTGCCTGCTGAGCTGCGTGATTCCTGCTTGCTCAGCTCCAGGATTATTGCCTGCTGAGCTGCGTGATTCGTGCCTGCTCAGCTCCTTGATTACTGTCTGCTGAGCTGCGTGATTCCTGCCTGCTCAGCTCCAGGAGTATTGTCTGCTGGGCTGCAAGATTCGTGTCTGCTCAGTCACGGGTGTCAAGCCTGCTGAGTCACGTGTTTAGAGTCTGCTTAGCCACTTCATGGCAGTCTGCTCAGCTCCTTGATTTTTGCCAGCTGAGCTGCGAGATTCGTGCCTGCTCAGCTCCTTGATCTTTGCCTGCTGAGCTGTGTGATTCCTGCCTGCTCAGCTCCATGAGTATTGCCTGCTGAGCTGCATGATTGGTGTCTGCTGAGCTGCACCATTTGTGTCTGCTGAGCTGCACCATTGGTGTCTGCTGAGCTGCCCAAATTGTGTCTGCTCAGTCACGGGTGTAGAGCCTGCTGCGTCCCGTGTTTAGAGTCTGCTTAACCACTTCATTACAGTTTGCTCAGCTCCTTGACGATTTCCTGCTCCTCTCCGTGATTAGTGCCCTCTTAGCCAAGTGATTAGTGCCTGCTCAGCTCTTTGATTATTGCCTCCTGAAGCACGTGATCAGTGCATGATAGCCACGTGATCAGCGCCTCTCAGTCACGTGATCAGCGCCCCTCAGTCACGTGATCAGCGCCTCTCAGTCACGTGATCAGTGCCTCTCAGTCACGTGATCAGTGCATGCCCAGTCACGTGATCAGTGCCTCTCAGTCACGTGATCAGTGCCTCTCAGTCACGTGATCAGTGCATGCTCAGTCACGTGATCAGTGCATGCTCAGCCACGTGATCAGGGCCTGCTCAGTCACGTGATCAGGGTCTGCTGAATCAAGGGATTAGCGCTTGCTCAGCTGCATGCTTAATCCCTGCTCAGCTGCGTGACTCGTGCCTGATCAGCTGTGTGATTAGTCCCTGCTCAGCTGCGTGATTAGTGCCTGCTCAAGACCGGGTTAGGAGCCGGCTGAGTGACGTGATTAGAGTCTGCTTAGCCACTTCATTACAGTCTGCTCAGCTCCATGATTATTGCCTGCTAAGCTGCGTGATTCCTGCCTGCTCAGCTTCTTGATTATTGCCTGCTGAGCTGCGTGATTCCTGCTTGCTCAGCTCCATATTTATTGCCTGCTGAGCTGGGTGATTCTGCCTGCTCAGCTTCTTTGAATTATTGCTGCTGAAGCTGCGTGATTCCTGTTTGCTCAGCTCCATGATTATTGCCTGCTGAGCTGCGTGAATTCCTGCTTGCCAGCTCCATATTTATTGCCTGCTGAGCTGCGTGATTCCTGCCTGCTCAGCTTCTTGATTATTGCATGCTGAGCTGCGTGATTCCTGTTTGCTCAGCTCCATGTTTATTGCCTGCTGAGCTGCGTGATTCCTGCTTGCTCAGCTCCATGATTTTGCTTGCTGAGCTGCATAATAAGTGCCTGCTCAGTCCCCAGAGAGGAGCCGGCTGAATCACGTGATTAGAGTCTGCTTATCCAGTTCATTGCAGCCTTCAGCTCCAATTATTATTGCCTGCTAAGTTGCGTGATTCCTGCCTGCTCAGGTCCGTGAGTATTGCCTGCTGAGTTGCGTGATTCCTGCCAGCTCAGCTCCATGATTATTGCCTGCTGAGCTGCGCGATTCCTGACTGCTAGCTTCTTGATTATTGGCTGCTGAGCTGCCTGATTCCTGCCTGCTCTGCTTCTTGATTATTGCCTGCTGAGCTGCGTGATTCCTGCTTGCTCAGCTCCAGGATTATTGCCTGCTGAGCTGCGTGATTCGTGCCTGCTCAGCTCCTTGATTACTGTCTGCTGAGCTGCGTGATTCCTGCCTGCTCAGCTCCAGGAGTATTGTCTGCTGGGCTGCAAGATTCGTGTCTGCTCAGTCACGGGTGTCAAGCCTGCTGAGTCACGTGTTTAGAGTCTGCTTAGCCACTTCATGGCAGTCTGCTCAGCTCCTTGATTTTTGCCAGCTGAGCTGCGAGATTCGTGCCTGCTCAGCTCCTTGATCTTTGCCTGCTGAGCTGTGTGATTCCTGCCTGCTCAGCTCCATGAGTATTGCCTGCTGAGCTGCATGATTGGTGTCTGCTGAGCTGCACCATTTGTGTCTGCTGAGCTGCACCATTGGTGTCTGCTGAGCTGCCCAAATTGTGTCTGCTCAGTCACGGGTGTAGAGCCTGCTGCGTCCCGTGTTTAGAGTCTGCTTAACCACTTCATTACAGTTTGCTCAGCTCCTTGACGATTTCCTGCTCCTCTCCGTGATTAGTGCCCTCTTAGCCAAGGGATTAGTGCCTGCTCAGCTCTTTGATTATTGCCTCCTGAAGCACGTGATCAGTGCATGATAGCCACGTGATCAGCGCCTCTCAGTCACGTGATCAGCGCCCCTCAGTCACGTGATCAGCGCCTCTCAGTCACGTGATCAGCGCCTCTCAGTCACGTGATCAGTGCATGCCCAGTCACGTGATCAGTGCCTCTCAGTCACGTGATCAGTGCCTCTCAGTCACGTGATCAGTGCATGCTCAGTCACGTGATCAGTGCATGCTCAGCCACGTGATCAGGGCCTGCTCAGTCACGTGATCAGGGTCTGCTGAATCAAGGGATTAGCGCTTGCTCAGCTGCATGCTTAATCCCTGCTCAGCTGCGTGACTCGTGCCTGATCAGCTGTGTGATTAGTCCCTGCTCAGCTGCGTGATTAGTGCCTGCTCAAGACCGGGTTAGGAGCCGGCTGAGTGACGTGATTAGAGTCTGCTTAGCCACTTCATTACAGTCTGCTCAGCTCCATGATTATTGCCTGCTAAGCTGCGTGATTCCTGCCTGCTCAGCTCCATGATTATTGCCTGCTGAGCTGCGTGATTCCTGCTTGCTCCGCTCCATGATTTTTGCTTGCTGAGCTGCATAATAAGTGCCTGCTCAGTCCCCAGAGAGGAGCCGGCTGAATCACGTGATTAGAGTCTGCTTATCCAGTTCATTGCAGCCTTCAGCTCCAATTATTATTGCCTGCTAAGTTGCGTGATTCCTGCCTGCTCAGGTCCGTGAGTATTGCCTGCTGAGTTGCGTGATTCCTGCCAGCTCAGCTCCATGACTATTGCCTGCTGAGCTGCGCGATTCCTGACTGCTAGCTTCTTGATTATTGGCTGCTGAGCTGCCTGATTCCTGCCTGCTCTGCTTCTTGATTATTGCCTGCTGAGCTGCGTGATTCCTGCTTGCTCAGCTCCAGGATTATTGCCTGCTGAGCTGCGTGATTCGTGCCTGCTCAGCTCCTTGATTACTGTCTGCTGAGCTGCGTGATTCCTGCCTGCTCAGCTCCAGGAGTATTGTCTGCTGGGCTGCAAGATTCGTGTCTGCTCAGTCACGGGTGTCAAGCCTGCTGAGTCACGTGTTTAGAGTCTGCTTAGCCACTTCATGGCAGTCTGCTCAGCTCCTTGATTTTTGCCAGCTGAGCTGCGAGATTCGTGCCTGCTCAGCTCCTTGATCTTTGCCTGCTGAGCTGTGTGATTCCTGCCTGCTCAGCTCCATGAGTATTGCCTGCTGAGCTGCATGATTGGTGTCTGCTGAGCTGCACCATTTGTGTCTGCTGAGCTGCACCATTGGTGTCTGCTGAGCTGCCCAAATTGTGTCTGCTCAGTCACGGGTGTAGAGCCTGCTGCGTCCCGTGTTTAGAGTCTGCTTAACCACTTCATTACAGTTTGCTCAGCTCCTTGACGATTTCCTGCTCCTCTCCGTGATTAGTGCCCTCTTAGCCAAGGGATTAGTGCCTGCTCAGCTCTTTGATTATTGCCTCCTGAAGCACGTGATCAGTGCATGATAGCCACGTGATCAGCGCCTCTCAGTCACGTGATCAGCGCCCCTCAGTCACGTGATCAGCGCCTCTCAGTCACGTGATCAGTGCCTCTCAGTCACGTGATCAGTGCATGCCCAGTCACGTGATCAGCGCCTCTCAGTCACGTGATCAGTGCCTCTCAGTCACGTGATCAGTGCATGCTCAGTCACGTGATCAGTGCATGCTCAGCCACGTGATCAGGGCCTGCTCAGTCACGTGATCAGGGTCTGCTGAATCAAGGGATTAGCGCTTGCTCAGCTGCATGCTTAATCCCTGCTCAGCTGCGTGACTCGTGCCTGATCAGCTGTGTGATTAGTCCCTGCTCAGCTGCGTGATTAGTGCCTGCTCAAGACCGGGTTAGGAGCCGGCTGAGTGACGTGATTAGAGTCTGCTTAGCCACTTCATTACAGTCTGCTCAGCTCCATGATTATTGCCTGCTAAGCTGCGTGATTCCTGCCTGCTCAGCTTCTTGATTATTGCCTGCTGAGCTGCGTGATTCCTGCTTGCTCAGCTCCATATTTATTGCCTGCTGAGCTGCGTGATTCCTGCCTGCTCAGCTTCTTGATTATTGCATGCTGAGCTGCGTGATTCCTGTTTGCTCAGCTCCATGATTATTGCCTGCTGAGCTGCGTGATTCCTGCTTGCTCAGCTCCATGATTTTTGCTTGCTGAGCTGCATAATAAGTGCCTGCTCAGTCCCCAGAGAGGAGCCGGCTGAATCACGTGATTAGAGTCTGCTTATCCAGTTCATTGCAGCCTTCAGCTCCAATTATTATTGCCTGCTAAGTTGCGTGATTCCTGCCTGCTCAGGTCCGTGAGTATTGCCTGCTGAGTTGCGTGATTCCTGCCAGCTCAGCTCCATGATTATTGCCTGCTGAGCTGCGCGATTCCTGACTGCTAGCTTCTTGATTATTGGCTGCTGAGCTGCCTGATTCCTGCCTGCTCTGCTTCTTGATTATTGCCTGCTGAGCTGCGTGATTCCTGCTTGCTCAGCTCCAGGATTATTGCCTGCTGAGCTGCGTGATTCGTGCCTGCTCAGCTCCTTGATTACTGTCTGCTGAGCTGCGTGATTCCTGCCTGCTCAGCTCCAGGAGTATTGTCTGCTGGGCTGCAAGATTCGTGTCTGCTCAGTCACGGGTGTCAAGCCTGCTGAGTCACGTGTTTAGAGTCTGCTTAGCCACTTCATGGCAGTCTGCTCAGCTCCTTGATTTTTGCCAGCTGAGCTGCGAGATTCGTGCCTGCTCAGCTCCTTGATCTTTGCCTGCTGAGCTGTGTGATTCCTGCCTGCTCAGCTCCATGAGTATTGCCTGCTGAGCTGCATGATTGGTGTCTGCTGAGCTGCACCATTTGTGTCTGCTGAGCTGCACCATTGGTGTCTGCTGAGCTGCCCAAATTGTGTCTGCTCAGTCACGGGTGTAGAGCCTGCTGCGTCCCGTGTTTAGAGTCTGCTTAACCACTTCATTACAGTTTGCTCAGCTCCTTGACGATTTCCTGCTCCTCTCCGTGATTAGTGCCCTCTTAGCCAAGTGATTAGTGCCTGCTCAGCTCTTTGATTATTGCCTCCTGAAGCACGTGATCAGTGCATGATAGCCACGTGATCAGCGCCTCTCAGTCACGTGATCAGCGCCCCTCAGTCACGTGATCAGCGCCTCTCAGTCACGTGATCAGTGCCTCTCAGTCACGTGATCAGTGCATGCCCAGTCACGTGATCAGTGCCTCTCAGTCACGTGATCAGTGCCTCTCAGTCACGTGATCAGTGCATGCTCAGTCACGTGATCAGTGCATGCTCAGCCACGTGATCAGGGCCTGCTCAGTCACGTGATCAGGGTCTGCTGAATCAAGGGATTAGCGCTTGCTCAGCTGCATGCTTAATCCCTGCTCAGCTGCGTGACTCGTGCCTGATCAGCTGTGTGATTAGTCCCTGCTCAGCTGCGTGATTAGTGCCTGCTCAAGACCGGGTTAGGAGCCGGCTGAGTGACGTGATTAGAGTCTGCTTAGCCACTTCATTACAGTCTGCTCAGCTCCATGATTATTGCCTGCTAAGCTGCGTGATTCCTGCCTGCTCAGCTTCTTGATTATTGCCTGCTGAGCTGCGTGATTCCTGCTTGCTCAGCTCCATATTTATTGCCTGCTGAGCTGCGTGATTCCTGCCTGCTCAGCTTCTTGATTATTGCATGCTGAGCTGCGTGATTCCTGTTTGCTCAGCTCCATGATTATTGCCTGCTGAGCTGCGTGATTCCTGCTTGCTCAGCTCCATGATTTTTGCTTGCTGAGCTGCATAATAAGTGCCTGCTCAGTCCCCAGAGAGGAGCCGGCTGAATCACGTGATTAGAGTCTGCTTATCCAGTTCATTGCAGCCTTCAGCTCCAATTATTATTGCCTGCTAAGTTGCGTGATTCCTGCCTGCTCAGGTCCGTGAGTATTGCCTGCTGAGTTGCGTGATTCCTGCCAGCTCAGCTCCATGATTATTGCCTGCTGAGCTGCGCGATTCCTGACTGCTAGCTTCTTGATTATTGGCTGCTGAGCTGCCTGATTCCTGCCTGCTCTGCTTCTTGATTATTGCCTGCTGAGCTGCGTGATTCCTGCTTGCTCAGCTCCAGGATTATTGCCTGCTGAGCTGCGTGATTCGTGCCTGCTCAGCTCCTTGATTACTGTCTGCTGAGCTGCGTGATTCCTGCCTGCTCAGCTCCAGGAGTATTGTCTGCTGGGCTGCAAGATTCGTGTCTGCTCAGTCACGGGTGTCAAGCCTGCTGAGTCACGTGTTTAGAGTCTGCTTAGCCACTTCATGGCAGTCTGCTCAGCTCCTTGATTTTTGCCAGCTGAGCTGCGAGATTCGTGCCTGCTCAGCTCCTTGATCTTTGCCTGCTGAGCTGTGTGATTCCTGCCTGCTCAGCTCCATGAGTATTGCCTGCTGAGCTGCATGATTGGTGTCTGCTGAGCTGCACCATTTGTGTCTGCTGAGCTGCACCATTGGTGTCTGCTGAGCTGCCCAAATTGTGTCTGCTCAGTCACGGGTGTAGAGCCTGCTGCGTCCCGTGTTTAGAGTCTGCTTAACCACTTCATTACAGTTTGCTCAGCTCCTTGACGATTTCCTGCTCCTCTCCGTGATTAGTGCCCTCTTAGCCAAGTGATTAGTGCCTGCTCAGCTCTTTGATTATTGCCTCCTGAAGCACGTGATCAGTGCATGATAGCCACGTGATCAGCGCCTCTCAGTCACGTGATCAGCGCCCCTCAGTCACGTGATCAGCGCCTCTCAGTCACGTGATCAGTGCCTCTCAGTCACGTGATCAGTGCATGCCCAGTCACGTGATCAGTGCCTCTCAGTCACGTGATCAGTGCCTCTCAGTCACGTGATCAGTGCATGCTCAGTCACGTGATCAGTGCATGCTCAGCCACGTGATCAGGGCCTGCTCAGTCACGTGATCAGGGTCTGCTGAATCAAGGGATTAGCGCTTGCTCAGCTGCATGCTTAATCCCTGCTCAGCTGCGTGACTCGTGCCTGATCAGCTGTGTGATTAGTCCCTGCTCAGCTGCGTGATTAGTGCCTGCTCAAGACCGGGTTAGGAGCCGGCTGAGTGACGTGATTAGAGTCTGCTTAGCCACTTCATTACAGTCTGCTCAGCTCCATGATTATTGCCTGCTAAGCTGCGTGATTCCTGCCTGCTCAGCTTCTTGATTATTGCCTGCTGAGCTGCGTGATTCCTGCTTGCTCAGCTCCATATTTATTGCCTGCTGAGCTGCGTGATTCCTGCCTGCTCAGCTTCTTGATTATTGCATGCTGAGCTGCGTGATTCCTGTTTGCTCAGCTCCATGATTATTGCCTGCTGAGCTGCGTGATTCCTGCTTGCTCAGCTCCATGATTTTTGCTTGCTGAGCTGCATA
Source organism: Bos taurus (assembly GCF_002263795.3). Classification (NCBI taxonomy): domain Eukaryota; kingdom Metazoa; phylum Chordata; class Mammalia; order Artiodactyla; family Bovidae; genus Bos; species Bos taurus. The sequence goes on along the minus strand of NW_020192057.1, from coordinate 44,831 downwards.
ATAAGTGCCTGCTCAGTCCCCAGAGAGGAGCCGGCTGAATCACGTGATTAGAGTCTGCTTATCCAGTTCATTGCAGCCTTCAGCTCCAATTATTATTGCCTGCTAAGTTGCGTGATTCCTGCCTGCTCAGGTCCGTGAGTATTGCCTGCTGAGTTGCGTGATTCCTGCCAGCTCAGCTCCATGATTATTGCCTGCTGAGCTGCGCGATTCCTGACTGCTAGCTTCTTGATTATTGGCTGCTGAGCTGCCTGATTCCTGCCTGCTCTGCTTCTTGATTATTGCCTGCTGAGCTGCGTGATTCCTGCTTGCTCAGCTCCAGGATTATTGCCTGCTGAGCTGCGTGATTCGTGCCTGCTCAGCTCCTTGATTACTGTCTGCTGAGCTGCGTGATTCCTGCCTGCTCAGCTCCAGGAGTATTGTCTGCTGGGCTGCAAGATTCGTGTCTGCTCAGTCACGGGTGTCAAGCCTGCTGAGTCACGTGTTTAGAGTCTGCTTAGCCACTTCATGGCAGTCTGCTCAGCTCCTTGATTTTTGCCAGCTGAGCTGCGAGATTCGTGCCTGCTCAGCTCCTTGATCTTTGCCTGCTGAGCTGTGTGATTCCTGCCTGCTCAGCTCCATGAGTATTGCCTGCTGAGCTGCATGATTGGTGTCTGCTGAGCTGCACCATTTGTGTCTGCTGAGCTGCACCATTGGTGTCTGCTGAGCTGCCCAAATTGTGTCTGCTCAGTCACGGGTGTAGAGCCTGCTGCGTCCCGTGTTTAGAGTCTGCTTAACCACTTCATTACAGTTTGCTCAGCTCCTTGACGATTTCCTGCTCCTCTCCGTGATTAGTGCCCTCTTAGCCAAGTGATTAGTGCCTGCTCAGCTCTTTGATTATTGCCTCCTGAAGCACGTGATCAGTGCATGATAGCCACGTGATCAGCGCCTCTCAGTCACGTGATCAGCGCCCCTCAGTCACGTGATCAGCGCCTCTCAGTCACGTGATCAGTGCCTCTCAGTCACGTGATCAGTGCATGCCCAGTCACGTGATCAGTGCCTCTCAGTCACGTGATCAGTGCCTCTCAGTCACGTGATCAGTGCATGCTCAGTCACGTGATCAGTGCATGCTCAGCCACGTGATCAGGGCCTGCTCAGTCACGTGATCAGGGTCTGCTGAATCAAGGGATTAGCGCTTGCTCAGCTGCATGCTTAATCCCTGCTCAGCTGCGTGACTCGTGCCTGATCAGCTGTGTGATTAGTCCCTGCTCAGCTGCGTGATTAGTGCCTGCTCAAGACCGGGTTAGGAGCCGGCTGAGTGACGTGATTAGAGTCTGCTTAGCCACTTCATTACAGTCTGCTCAGCTCCATGATTATTGCCTGCTAAGCTGCGTGATTCCTGCCTGCTCAGCTTCTTGATTATTGCCTGCTGAGCTGCGTGATTCCTGCTTGCTCAGCTCCATATTTATTGCCTGCTGAGCTGCGTGATTCCTGCCTGCTCAGCTTCTTGATTATTGCATGCTGAGCTGCGTGATTCCTGTTTGCTCAGCTCCATGATTATTGCCTGCTGAGCTGCGTGATTCCTGCTTGCTCAGCTCCATGATTTTTGCTTGCTGAGCTGCATAATAAGTGCCTGCTCAGTCCCCAGAGAGGAGCCGGCTGAATCACGTGATTAGAGTCTGCTTATCCAGTTCATTGCAGCCTTCAGCTCCAATTATTATTGCCTGCTAAGTTGCGTGATTCCTGCCTGCTCAGGTCCGTGAGTATTGCCTGCTGAGTTGCGTGATTCCTGCCAGCTCAGCTCCATGATTATTGCCTGCTGAGCTGCGCGATTCCTGACTGCTAGCTTCTTGATTATTGGCTGCTGAGCTGCCTGATTCCTGCCTGCTCTGCTTCTTGATTATTGCCTGCTGAGCTGCGTGATTCCTGCTTGCTCAGCTCCAGGATTATTGCCTGCTGAGCTGCGTGATTCGTGCCTGCTCAGCTCCTTGATTACTGTCTGCTGAGCTGCGTGATTCCTGCCTGCTCAGCTCCAGGAGTATTGTCTGCTGGGCTGCAAGATTCGTGTCTGCTCAGTCACGGGTGTCAAGCCTGCTGAGTCACGTGTTTAGAGTCTGCTTAGCCACTTCATGGCAGTCTGCTCAGCTCCTTGATTTTTGCCAGCTGAGCTGCGAGATTCGTGCCTGCTCAGCTCCTTGATCTTTGCCTGCTGAGCTGTGTGATTCCTGCCTGCTCAGCTCCATGAGTATTGCCTGCTGAGCTGCATGATTGGTGTCTGCTGAGCTGCACCATTTGTGTCTGCTGAGCTGCACCATTGGTGTCTGCTGAGCTGCCCAAATTGTGTCTGCTCAGTCACGGGTGTAGAGCCTGCTGCGTCCCGTGTTTAGAGTCTGCTTAACCACTTCATTACAGTTTGCTCAGCTCCTTGACGATTTCCTGCTCCTCTCCGTGATTAGTGCCCTCTTAGCCAAGGGATTAGTGCCTGCTCAGCTCTTTGATTATTGCCTCCTGAAGCACGTGATCAGTGCATGATAGCCACGTGATCAGCGCCTCTCAGTCACGTGATCAGCGCCCCTCAGTCACGTGATCAGCGCCTCTCAGTCACGTGATCAGTGCCTCTCAGTCACGTGATCAGTGCATGCCCAGTCACGTGATCAGTGCCTCTCAGTCACGTGATCAGTGCCTCTCAGTCACGTGATCAGTGCATGCTCAGTCACGTGATCAGTGCATGCTCAGCCACGTGATCAGGGCCTGCTCAGTCACGTGATCAGGGTCTGCTGAATCAAGGGATTAGCGCTTGCTCAGCTGCATGCTTAATCCCTGCTCAGCTGCGTGACTCGTGCCTGATCAGCTGTGTGATTAGTCCCTGCTCAGCTGCGTGATTAGTGCCTGCTCAAGACCGGGTTAGGAGCCGGCTGAGTGACGTGATTAGAGTCTGCTTAGCCACTTCATTACAGTCTGCTCAGCTCCATGATTATTGCCTGCTAAGCTGCGTGATTCCTGCCTGCTCAGCTTCTTGATTATTGCCTGCTGAGCTGCGTGATTCCTGCTTGCTCAGCTCCATATTTATTGCCTGCTGAGCTGCGTGATTCCTGCCTGCTCAGCTTCTTGATTATTGCATGCTGAGCTGCGTGATTCCTGTTTGCTCAGCTCCATGATTATTGCCTGCTGAGCTGCGTGATTCCTGCTTGCTCAGCTCCATGATTTTTGCTTGCTGAGCTGCATAATAAGTGCCTGCTCAGTCCCCAGAGAGGAGCCGGCTGAATCACGTGATTAGAGTCTGCTTATCCAGTTCATTGCAGCCTTCAGCTCCAATTATTATTGCCTGCTAAGTTGCGTGATTCCTGCCTGCTCAGGTCCGTGAGTATTGCCTGCTGAGTTGCGTGATTCCTGCCAGCTCAGCTCCATGATTATTGCCTGCTGAGCTGCGCGATTCCTGACTGCTAGCTTCTTGATTATTGGCTGCTGAGCTGCCTGATTCCTGCCTGCTCTGCTTCTTGATTATTGCCTGCTGAGCTGCGTGATTCCTGCTTGCTCAGCTCCAGGATTATTGCCTGCTGAGCTGCGTGATTCGTGCCTGCTCAGCTCCTTGATTACTGTCTGCTGAGCTGCGTGATTCCTGCCTGCTCAGCTCCAGGAGTATTGTCTGCTGGGCTGCAAGATTCGTGTCTGCTCAGTCACGGGTGTCAAGCCTGCTGAGTCACGTGTTTAGAGTCTGCTTAGCCACTTCATGGCAGTCTGCTCAGCTCCTTGATTTTTGCCAGCTGAGCTGCGAGATTCGTGCCTGCTCAGCTCCTTGATCTTTGCCTGCTGAGCTGTGTGATTCCTGCCTGCTCAGCTCCATGAGTATTGCCTGCTGAGCTGCATGATTGGTGTCTGCTGAGCTGCACCATTTGTGTCTGCTGAGCTGCACCATTGGTGTCTGCTGAGCTGCCCAAATTGTGTCTGCTCAGTCACGGGTGTAGAGCCTGCTGCGTCCCGTGTTTAGAGTCTGCTTAACCACTTCATTACAGTTTGCTCAGCTCCTTGACGATTTCCTGCTCCTCTCCGTGATTAGTGCCCTCTTAGCCAAGTGATTAGTGCCTGCTCAGCTCTTTGATTATTGCCTCCTGAAGCACGTGATCAGTGCATGATAGCCACGTGATCAGCGCCTCTCAGTCACGTGATCAGCGCCCCTCAGTCACGTGATCAGCGCCTCTCAGTCACGTGATCAGTGCATGCTCAGTCACGTGATCAGTGCCTCTCAGTCACGTGATCAGTGCCTCTCAGTCACGTGATCAGTGCATGCTCAGTCACGTGATCAGTGCATGCTCAGCCACGTGATCAGGGCCTGCTCAGTCACGTGATCAGGGTCTGCTGAATCAAGGGATTAGCGCTTGCTCAGCTGCATGCTTAATCCCTGCTCAGCTGCGTGACTCGTGCCTGATCAGCTGTGTGATTAGTCCCTGCTCAGCTGCGTGATTAGTGCCTGCTCAAGACCGGGTTAGGAGCCGGCTGAGTGACGTGATTAGAGTCTGCTTAGCCACTTCATTACAGTCTGCTCAGCTCCATGATTATTGCCTGCTAAGCTGCGTGATTCCTGCCTGCTCAGCTTCTTGATTATTGCCTGCTGAGCTGCGTGATTCCTGCTTGCTCAGCTCCATATTTATTGCCTGCTGAGCTGCGTGATTCCTGCCTGCTCAGCTTCTTGATTATTGCATGCTGAGCTGCGTGATTCCTGTTTGCTCAGCTCCATGATTATTGCCTGCTGAGCTGCGTGATTCCTGCTTGCTCAGCTCCATGATTTTTGCTTGCTGAGCTGCATAATAAGTGCCTGCTCAGTCCCCAGAGAGGAGCCGGCTGAATCACGTGATTAGAGTCTGCTTATCCAGTTCATTGCAGCCTTCAGCTCCAATTATTATTGCCTGCTAAGTTGCGTGATTCCTGCCTGCTCAGGTCCGTGAGTATTGCCTGCTGAGTTGCGTGATTCCTGCCAGCTCAGCTCCATGATTATTGCCTGCTGAGCTGCGCGATTCCTGACTGCTAGCTTCTTGATTATTGGCTGCTGAGCTGCCTGATTCCTGCCTGCTCTGCTTCTTGATTATTGCCTGCTGAGCTGCGTGATTCCTGCTTGCTCAGCTCCAGGATTATTGCCTGCTGAGCTGCGTGATTCGTGCCTGCTCAGCTCCTTGATTACTGTCTGCTGAGCTGCGTGATTCCTGCCTGCTCAGCTCCAGGAGTATTGTCTGCTGGGCTGCAAGATTCGTGTCTGCTCAGTCACGGGTGTCAAGCCTGCTGAGTCACGTGTTTAGAGTCTGCTTAGCCACTTCATGGCAGTCTGCTCAGCTCCTTGATTTTTGCCAGCTGAGCTGCGAGATTCGTGCCTGCTCAGCTCCTTGATCTTTGCCTGCTGAGCTGTGTGATTCCTGCCTGCTCAGCTCCATGAGTATTGCCTGCTGAGCTGCATGATTGGTGTCTGCTGAGCTGCACCATTTGTGTCTGCTGAGCTGCACCATTGGTGTCTGCTGAGCTGCCCAAATTGTGTCTGCTCAGTCACGGGTGTAGAGCCTGCTGCGTCCCGTGTTTAGAGTCTGCTTAACCACTTCATTACAGTTTGCTCAGCTCCTTGACGATTTCCTGCTCCTCTCCGTGATTAGTGCCCTCTTAGCCAAGTGATTAGTGCCTGCTCAGCTCTTTGATTATTGCCTCCTGAAGCACGTGATCAGTGCATGATAGCCACGTGATCAGCGCCTCTCAGTCACGTGATCAGCGCCCCTCAGTCACGTGATCAGCGCCTCTCAGTCACGTGATCAGCGCCTCTCAGTCACGTGATCAGTGCCTCTCAGTCACGTGATCAGTGCCTCTCAGTCACGTGATCAGTGCCTCTCAGTCACGTGATCAGTGCATGCTCAGTCACGTGATCAGTGCATGCTCAGCCACGTGATCAGGGCCTGCTCAGTCACGTGATCAGGGTCTGCTGAATCAAGGGATTAGCGCTTGCTCAGCTGCATGCTTAATCCCTGCTCAGCTGCGTGACTCGTGCCTGATCAGCTGTGTGATTAGTCCCTGCTCAGCTGCGTGATTAGTGCCTGCTCAAGACCGGGTTAGGAGCCGGCTGAGTGACGTGATTAGAGTCTGCTTAGCCACTTCATTACAGTCTGCTCAGCTCCATGATTATTGCCTGCTAAGCTGCGTGATTCCTGCCTGCTCAGCTTCTTGATTATTGCCTGCTGAGCTGCGTGATTCCTGCTTGCTCAGCTCCATATTTATTGCCTGCTGAGCTGCGTGATTCCTGCCTGCTCAGCTTCTTGATTATTGCATGCTGAGCTGCGTGATTCCTGTTTGCTCAGCTCCATGATTATTGCCTGCTGAGCTGCGTGATTCCTGCTTGCTCAGCTCCATGATTTTTGCTTGCTGAGCTGCATAATAAGTGCCTGCTCAGTCCCCAGAGAGGAGCCGGCTGAATCACGTGATTAGAGTCTGCTTATCCAGTTCATTGCAGCCTTCAGCTCCAATTATTATTGCCTGCTAAGTTGCGTGATTCCTGCCTGCTCAGGTCCGTGAGTATTGCCTGCTGAGTTGCGTGATTCCTGCCAGCTCAGCTCCATGATTATTGCCTGCTGAGCTGCGCGATTCCTGACTGCTAGCTTCTTGATTATTGGCTGCTGAGCTGCCTGATTCCTGCCTGCTCTGCTTCTTGATTATTGCCTGCTGAGCTGCGTGATTCCTGCTTGCTCAGCTCCAGGATTATTGCCTGCTGAGCTGCGTGATTCGTGCCTGCTCAGCTCCTTGATTACTGTCTGCTGAGCTGCGTGATTCCTGCCTGCTCAGCTCCAGGAGTATTGTCTGCTGGGCTGCAAGATTCGTGTCTGCTCAGTCACGGGTGTCAAGCCTGCTGAGTCACGTGTTTAGAGTCTGCTTAGCCACTTCATGGCAGTCTGCTCAGCTCCTTGATTTTTGCCAGCTGAGCTGCGAGATTCGTGCCTGCTCAGCTCCTTGATCTTTGCCTGCTGAGCTGTGTGATTCCTGCCTGCTCAGCTCCATGAGTATTGCCTGCTGAGCTGCATGATTGGTGTCTGCTGAGCTGCACCATTTGTGTCTGCTGAGCTGCACCATTGGTGTCTGCTGAGCTGCCCAAATTGTGTCTGCTCAGTCACGGGTGTAGAGCCTGCTGCGTCCCGTGTTTAGAGTCTGCTTAACCACTTCATTACAGTTTGCTCAGCTCCTTGACGATTTCCTGCTCCTCTCCGTGATTAGTGCCCTCTTAGCCAAGTGATTAGTGCCTGCTCAGCTCTTTGATTATTGCCTCCTGAAGCACGTGATCAGTGCATGATAGCCACGTGATCAGCGCCTCTCAGTCACGTGATCAGCGCCCCTCAGTCACGTGATCAGCGCCTCTCGGTCACGTGATCAGCGCCTCCCAGTCACGTGACCAGTGCATGCTCAGTCACGTGATCAGTGCATGCTCAGCCACGTGATCAGGGCCTGCTCAGTCACGTGATCAGGGTCTGCTGAATCAAGGGATTAGCGCTTGCTCAGCTGCATGCTTAATCCCTGCTCAGCTGCGTGACTCGTGCCTGATCAGCTGTGTGATTAGTCCCTGCTCAGCTGCGTGATTAGTGCCTGCTCAAGACCGGGTTAGGAGGCGGCTGAGTGACGTGATTAGAGTCTGCTTAGCCACTTCATGACAGTCTGCTCAGCTCCATGATTATTGCCTGCTAAGCTGCGTGATTCCTGCCTGCTCAGCTTCTTGATTATTGCCTGCTGAGCTGCGTGATTTCCTGCTTGCTCAGCTCCATATTTATTGCCTGCTGAGCTGCGTGATTCCTGCCTGCTCAGCTTCTTGATTATTGCATGCTGAGCTGCGTGATTCCTGTTTGCTCAGCTCCATGATTATTGCCTGCTGAGCTGCGTGATTCCTGCTTCCTCAGCTCCATGGTTTTTGCTTGCTGAGCTGCATAATAAGTGCCTGCTCAGTCCCCAGAGAGGAGCCGGCTGAATCACGTGATTTGAGTCTGCTTATCCAGTTCATTACAGCCTTCAGCTCCAATTATTATTGCCTGCTAAGTTGCGTGATTCCTGCCTGCTCAGGTCCGTGAGTATTGCCTGCTGAGTTGCGTGATTCCTGCCAGCTCAGCTCCATGATTATTGGCTGCTGAGCTGCGCGATTCCTGACTGCTAGCTTCTTGCTTATTGGCTGCTGAGCTGCCTGATTCCTGCCTGCTCTGCTTCTTGATTATTGCCTGCTGAGCTGCGTGATTCCTGCTTGCTCAGCTCCAGGATTATTGCCTGCTGAGCTGCGTGATTCGTGCCTGCTCAGCTCCTTGATTACTGTCTGCTGAGCTGCGTGATTCCTGCCTGCTCAGCTCCTTGATTACTGTCTGCTGAGCTGCGTGATTCCTGCCTGCTCAGCTCCAGGAGTATTGTCTGCTGGGCTGCAAGATTCGTGTGTGCTCAGTCACGGGTGTCAAGCCTGCTGAGTCACGTGTTTAGAGTCTGCTTAGCCACTTCATGGCAGTCTGCTCAGCTCCTTGATTTTTGCCAGCTGAGCTACGAGATTCGTGCCTGCTCAGCTCCTTGATCTTTGCCTGCTGAGCTGTGTGATTCCTGCCTGCTCAGCTCCATGAGTATTGCCTGCTGAGCTGCATGATTGGTGTCTGCTGAGCTGCACCATTTGTGTCTGCTGAGCTGCACCATTGGTGTCTGCTGAGCTGCCCAAATTGTGTCTGCTCAGTCACGGGTGTAGAGCCTGCTGCGTCCCATGTTTAGAGTCTGCTTAACCACTTCATTACAGTTTGCTCAGCTCCTTGACGATTTCCTGCTCCTCTCCGTGATTAGTGCCCTCTTAGCCAAGTGATTAGTGCCTGCTCAGCTCTTTGATTATTGCCTCCTGAAGCACGTGATCAGTGCATGATAGCCACGTGATCAGCGCCTCTCAGTCACGTGATCAGCGCCCCTCAGTCACGTGATCAGCGCCTCCCAGTCACGTGATCAGTGCATGTTCAGTTACGTGATCAGCGCCTCTCAGTCACGTGATCAGCGCCCCTCAGTCACGTGATCAGCGCCTCTCGGTCACGTGATCAGTGCCTCCCAGTCACGTGATCAGTGCATGCTCAGTCACGTGATCAGCGCTTCTCAGTCACGTGATCAGTGCCTCTCAGTCACGTGACCAGTGCATGCTCAGTCACGTGATCAGTGCATGCTCAGCCACGTGATCAGGGCCTGCTCAGTCACGTGATCAGGGTCTGCTGAATCAAGGGATTAGCGCTTGCTCAGCTGCATGCTTAATCCCTGCTAAGCTGCGTGATTCCTGCCTGCTCAGCTTCTGATTATTGCCTGCTGAGCTGCGTGATTCCTGCTTGCTCAGCTCCATATTTATTGCCTGCTGAGCTGCGTGATTCCTGCCTGCTCAGCTTCTTGATTATTGCATGCTGAGCTGCGTGATTCCTGTTTGCTCAGCTCCATGATTATTGCCTGCTGAGCTGCGTGATTCCTGCTTGCTCAGCTCCATGGTTTTTGCTTGCTGAGCTGCATAATAAGTGCCTGCTTAGTCCCCAGAGAGGAGCCGGCTGAATCACGTGATTAGAGTCTGCTTATCCAGTTCATTACAGCCTTCAGCTCCAATTATTATTGCCTGCTAAGTTGCGTGATTCCTGCCTGCTCAGGTCCGTGAGTATTGCCTGCTGAGTTGCGTGATTCCTGCCTGCTCAGCTTCTTGATTATTGCCTGCTGAGCTGCGTGATTCCTGCTTGCTCAGCTCCATATTTATTGCCTGCTGAGCTGCGTGATTCCTGCCTGCTCAGCTTCTTGATTATTGCATGCTGAGCTGCGTGATTCCTGCTTGCTCAGCTCCATATTTATTGCCTGCTGAGCTGCGTGATTCCTGCCTGCTCAGCTTCTTGATTATTGCCTGCTGAGCTGCGTGATTCCTGCTTGCTCAGCTCCATATTTATTGCCTGCTGAGCTGCGTGATTCCTGCCTGCTCAGCTTCTTGATTATTGCCTGCTGAGCTGCGTGATTCCTGTTTGCTCAGCTCCATGATTATTGCCTGCTGAGCTGCGTGATTCCTGCTTGCTCAGCTCCATGATTTTTGCTTGCTGAGCTGCATAATAAGTGCCTGCTCAGTCCCCAGAGAGGAGCCGGCTGAATCACGTGATTAGAGTCTGCTTATCCAGTTCATTACAGCCTTCAGCTCCAATTATTATTGCCTGCTAAGTTGCGTGATTCCTGCCTGCTCAGGTCCGTGAGTATTGCCTGCTGAGTTGCGTGATTCCTGCCAGCTCAGCTCCATGATTACTGGCTGCTGAGCTGCGCGATTCCTGACTGCTAGCTTCTTGCTTATTGGCTGCTGAGCTGCCTGATTCCTGCCTGCTCTGCTTCTTGATTATTGCCTGCTGAGCTGCGTGATTCCTGCTTGCTCAGCTCCAGGATTATTGCCTGCTGAGCTGCGTGATTCGTGCCTGCTCAGCTCCTTGATTACTGTCTGCTGAGCTGCGTGATTCCTGCCTGCTCAGCTCCAGGAGTATTGTCTGCTGGGCTGCAAGATTCGTGTGTGATCAGTCACGGGTGTCAAGCCTGCTGAGTCACGTGTTTAGAGTCTGCTTAGCCACTTCATGGCAGTCTGCTCAGCTCCTTGATTTTTGCCAGCTGAGCTGCGAGATTCGTGCCTGCTCAGCTCCTTGATCTTTGCCTGCTGAGCTGTGTGATTCCTGCCTGCTCAGCTCCATGAGTATTGCCTGCTGAGCTGCATGATTGGTGTCTGCTGAGCTGCACCATTTGTGTCTGCTGAGCTGCACCATTGGTGTCTGCTGAGCTGCCCAAATTGTGTCTGCTCAGTCACGGGTGTAGAGCCTGCTGCGTCCCGTGTTTAGAGTCTGCTTAACCACTTCATTACAGTTTGCTCAGCTCCTTGACGATTTCCTGCTCCTCTCCGTGATTAGTGCCCTCTTAGCCAAGTGATTAGTGCCTGCTCAGCTCTTTGATTATTGCCTCCTGAAGCACGTGATCAGTGCATGATAGCCACGTGATCAGCGCCTCTCAGTCACGTGATCAGCGCCCCTCAGTCACGTGATCAGCGCCTCTCGGTCACGTGATCAGCGCCTCCCAGTCACGTGATCAGTGCATGCTCAGTCACGTGATCAGTGCCTCTCAGTCACGTGACCAGTGCATGCTCAGTCACGTGATCAGTGCATGCTCAGCCACGTGATCAGGGCCTGCTCAGTCACGTGATCAGGGTCTGCTGAATCGAGGGATTAGCGCTTGCTCAGCTGCATGGTTAATCCCTGCTCAGCTGCGTGACTCGTGCCTGATCAGCTGTGTGATTAGTCCCTGCTCAGCTGCGTGATTAGTGCCTGCTCAACACCGGGTTAGGAGCCGGCTGAGTGACATGATTAGAGTCTGCTTAGCCACTTTATGACAGTCTGCTCAGCTCCATGATTATTGCCTGCTAAGCTGCGTGATTCCTGCCTGCTCAGCTTCTTGATTATTGCCTGCTGAGCTGCGTGATTCCTGCTTGCTCAGCTCCATATTTATTGCCTGCTGAGCTGCGTGATTCCTGCCTGCTCAGCTTCTTGATTATTGCTTGCTGAGCTGCGTGATTCCTGTTTGCTCAGCTCCATGATTATTGCCTGCTGAGCTGCGTGATTCCTGTTTGCTCAGCTCCATGATTATTGCCTGCTGAGCTGCGTGATTCCTGTTTGCTCAGCTCCATGATTATTGCCTGCTGAGCTGCGTGATTCCTGTTTGCTCAGCTCCATGATTATTGCCTGCTGAGCTGCGTGATTCCTGTTTGCTCAGCTCCATGATTATTGCCTGCTGAGCTGCGTGATTCCTGTTTGCTCAGCTCCATGATTATTGCCTGCTGAGTTGCGTGATTCCTGCTTGCTCAGCTCCATGATTTTTGCTTGCTGAGCTGCATAATAAGTGCCTGCTCAGTCCCCAGAGAGGAGCCGGCTGAATCACGTGATTAGAGTCTGCTTATCCAGTTCATTGCAGCCTTCAGCTCCAATTATTATTGCCTGCTAAGTTGCGTGATTCCTGCCTGCTCAGGTCCGTGAGTATTGCCTGCTGAGTTGCGTGATTCCTGCCAGCTCAGCTCCATGATTATTGCCTGCTGAGCTGCGCGATTCCTGCCTGCTCAGCTTCTTGATTATTGCCTGCTGAGCTGCGTGATTCCTGCTTGCTCAGCTCCATATTTATTGCCTGCTGAGCTGCGTGATTCCTGCCTGCTCAGCTTCTTGATTATTGCATGCTGAGCTGCGTGATTCCTGCCTGCTCAGCTCCAGGAGTATTGTCTGCTGGGCTGCAAGATTCGTGTGTGCTCAGTCACGGGTGTCAAGCCTGCTGAGTCACGTGTTTAGAGTCTGCTTAGCCACTTCATGGCAGTCTGCTCAGTTCCTTGATTTTTGCCAGCTGAGCTGCGAGATTCGTGCCTGCTCAGCTCCTTGATCTTTGCCTGCTGAGCTGTGTGATTCCTGCCTGCTCAGCTCCATGATTATTGCCTGCTAAGCTGCGTGATTCCTGCCTGCTCAGCTTCTTGATTATTGCCTGCTGAGCTGCGTGATTCCTGCTTGCTCAGCTCCATATTTATTGCCTGCTGAGCTGTGTGATTCCTGCCTGCTCAGCTTCTTGATTATTGCATGCTGAGCTGCGTGATTCCTGTTTGCTCAGCTCCATGATTATTGCCTGCTGAGCTGCGTGATTCCTGCTTGCTCAGCTCCATGATTTTTGCTTGCTGAGCTGCATAATAAGTGCCTGCTCAGTCCCCAGAGAGGAGCCGGCTGAATCACGTGATTAGAGTCTGCTTATCCAGTTCATTACAGCCTTCAGCTCCAATTATTATTGCCTGCTAAGCTGCGTGATTCCTGCCTGCTCAGCTTCTTGATTATTGCCTGCTGATCTGCGTGATTCCTGCTTGCTCAGCTCCATATTTATTGCCTGCTGAGCTGCGTGATTCCTGTTTGCTCAGCTCCATGATTATTGCCTGCTGAGCTGCGTGATTCCTGCTTGCTCAGCTCCATGATTTTTGCTTGCTGAGCTGCATAATAAGTGCCTGCTCAGTCCCCAGAGAGGAGCCGGCTGAATCACGTGATTAGAGTCTGCTTATCCAGTTCATTACAGCCTTCAGCTCCAATTATTATTGCCTGCTGAGTTGCGTGATTCCTGCCAGCTCAGCTCCATGATTATTGCCTGCTGAGCTGCGCGATTCCTGACTGCTAGCTTCTTGATTATTGGCTGCTGAGCTGCCTGATTCCTGCCTGCTCTGCTTCTTGATTATTGCCTGCTGAGCTGCGTGATTCCTGCTTGCTCAGCTCCAGGATTATTGCCTGCTGAGCTGCGTGATTCGTGCCTGCTCACCTCCTTGATTACTGTCTGCTGAGCTGCGTGATTCCTGCCTGCTCAGCTCCAGGAGTATTGTCTGCTGGGCTGCAAGATTCGTGGCTGCTCAGTCACGGGTGTCAAGCCTGCTGAGTCACGTGTTTAGAGTCTGCTTAGCCACTTCATGGCAGTCTGCTCAGCTCCTTGATTTTTGCCAGCTGAGCTGCGAGATTCGTGCCTGCTCAGCTCCTTGATCTTTGCCTGCTGAGCTGTGTGATTCCTGCCTGCTCAGCTCCATGAGTATTGCCTGCTGAGCTGCATGATTGGTGTCTGCTGAGCTGCACCATTTGTGTCTGCTGAGCTGCACCATTGGTGTCTGCTGAGCTGCCCAAATTGTGTCTGCTCAGTCACGGGTGTAGAGCCTGCTGCGTCCCGTGTTTAGAGTCTGCTTAACCACTTCATTACAGTTTGCTCAGCTCCTTGACGATTTCCTGCTCCTCTCCGTGATTAGTGCCCTCTTAGCCAAGTGATTAGTGCCTGCTCAGCTCTTTGATTATTGCCTCCTGAAGCACGTGATCAGTGCATGATAGCCACGTGATCAGCGCCTCTCAGTCACGTGATCAGCGCCCCTCAGTCACGTGATCAGCGCCTCTCGGTCACGTGATCAGCGCCTCCCAGTCACGTGATCAGTGCATGCTCAGTCACGTGATCAGTGCCTCTCAGTCACGTGACCAGTGCATGCTCAGTCACGTGATCAGTGCATGCTCAGCCACGTGATCAGGGCCTGCTCAGTCACGTGATCAGGGTCTGCTGAATCGAGGGATTAGCGCTTGCTCAGCTGCATGCTTAATCCCTGCTCAGCTGCGTGACTCGTGCCTGATCAGCTGTGTGATTAGTCCCTGCTCAGCTGCGTGATTAGTGCCTGCTCAAGACCGGGTTAGGAGCCGGCTGAGTGACATGATTAGAGTCTGCTTAGCCACTTTATGACAGTCTGCTCAGCTCCATGATTATTGCCTGCTAAGCTGCGTGATTCCTGCCTGATCAGCTTCTTGATTATTGCCTGCTGAGCTGCGTGATTCCTGCTTGCTCAGCTCCATATTTATTGCCTGCTGAGCTGCGTGATTCCTGCCTGCTCAGCTTCTTGATTATTGCTTGCTGAGCTGCGTGATTCCTGTTTGCTCAGCTCCATGATTATTGCCTGCTGAGCTGCGTGATTCCTGTTTGCTCAGCTCCATGATTATTGCCTGCTGAGCTGCGTGATTCCTGTTTGCTCAGCTCCATGATTATTGCCTGCTGAGCTGCGTGATTCCTGTTTGCTCAGCTCCATGATTATTGCCTGCTGAGCTGCGTGATTCCTGTTTGCTCAGCTCCATGATTATTGCCTGCTGAGCTGCGTGATTCCTGTTTGCTCAGCTCCATGATTATTGCCTGCTGAGTTGCGTGATTCCTGCTTGCTCAGCTCCATGATTTTTGCTTGCTGAGCTGCATAATAAGTGCCTGCTCAGTCCCCAGAGAGGAGCCGGCTGAATCACGTGATTAGAGTCTGCTTATCCAGTTCATTGCAGCCTTCAGCTCCAATTATTATTGCCTGCTAAGTTGCGTGATTCCTGCCTGCTCAGGTCCGTGAGTATTGCCTGCTGAGTTGCGTGATTCCTGCCAGCTCAGCTCCATGATTATTGCCTGCTGAGCTGCGCGATTCCTGCCTGCTCAGCTTCTTGATTATTGCCTGCTGAGCTGCGTGATTCCTGCTTGCTCAGCTCCATATTTATTGCCTGCTGAGCTGCGTGATTCCTGCCTGCTCAGCTTCTTGATTATTGCATGCTGAGCTGCGTGATTCCTGCCTGCTCAGCTCCAGGATTATTGTCTGCTGGGCTGCAAGATTCGTGTGTGCTCAGTCACGGGTGTCAAGCCTGCTGAGTCACGTGTTTAGAGTCTGCTTAGCCACTTCATGGCAGTCTGCTCAGTTCCTTGATTTTTGCCAGCTGAGCTGCGAGATTCGTGCCTGCTCAGCTCCTTGATCTTTGCCTGCTGAGCTGTGTGATTCCTGCCTGCTCAGCTCCATGATTATTGCCTGCCAAGCTGCGTGATTCCTGCCTGCTCAGCTTCTTGATTATTGCCTGCTGAGCTGCGTGATTCCTGCTTGCTCAGCTCCATATTTATTGCCTGCTGAGCTGTGTGATTCCTGCCTGCTCAGCTTCTTGATTATTGCATGCTGAGCTGCGTGATTCCTGTTTGCTCAGCTCCATGATTATTGCCTGCTGAGCTGCGTGATTCCTGCTTGCTCAGCTCCATGATTTTTGCTTGCTGAGCTGCATAATAAGTGCCTGCTCAGTCCCCAGAGAGGAGCCGGCTGAATCACGTGATTAGAGTCTGCTTATCCAGTTCATTACAGCCTTCAGCTCCAATTATTATTGCCTGCTAAGCTGCGTGATTCCTGCCTGCTCAGCTTCTTGATTATTGCCTGCTGATCTGCGTGATTCCTGCTTGCTCAGCTCCATATTTATTGCCTGCTGAGCTGCGTGATTCCTGTTTGCTCAGCTCCATGATTATTGCCTGCTGAGCTGCGTGATTCCTGCTTGCTCAGCTCCATGATTTTTGCTTGCTGAGCTGCATAATAAGTGCCTGCTCAGTCCCCAGAGAGGAGCCGGCTGAATCACGTGATTAGAGTCTGCTTATCCAGTTCATTACAGCCTTCAGCTCCAATTATTATTGCCTGCTGAGTTGCGTGATTCCTGCCAGCTCAGCTCCATGATTATTGCCTGCTGAGCTGCGCGATTCCTGACTGCTAGCTTCTTGATTATTGGCTGCTGAGCTGCCTGATTCCTGCCTGCTCTGCTTCTTGATTATTGCCTGCTGAGCTGCGTGATTCCTGCTTGCTCAGCTCCAGGATTATTGCCTGCTGAGCTGCGTGATTCGTGCCTGCTCACCTCCTTGATTACTGTCTGCTGAGCTGCGTGATTCCTGCCTGCTCAGCTCCAGGAGTATTGTCTGCTGGGCTGCAAGATTCGTGGCTGCTCAGTCACGGGTGTCAAGCCTGCTGAGTCACGTGTTTAGAGTCTGCTTAGCCACTTCATGGCAGTCTGCTCAGCTCCTTGATTTTTGCCAGCTGAGCTGCGAGATTCGTGCCTGCTCAGCTCCTTGATCTTTGCCTGCTGAGCTGTGTGATTCCTGCCTGCTCAGCTCCATGAGTATTGCCTGCTGAGCTGCATGATTGGTGTCTGCTGAGCTGCACCATTTGTGTCTGCTGAGCTGCACCATTGGTGTCTGCTGAGCTGCCCAAATTGTGTCAGCTCAGTCACGGGTGTAGAGCCTGCTGCGTCACGTGTTTAGAGTCTGCTTAACCACTTCATTACAGTTTGCTCAGCTCCTTGACGATTTCCTGCTCCTCTCCGTGAATAGTGCCCTCTTAGCCAAGTGATTAGTGCCTGCTCAGCTCTTTGATTATTGCCTGCTGAAGCACGTGATCAGTGCATGATAGCCACGTGATCAGCGCCTCTCAGTCACGTGATCAGCGCCTCTCAGTCACGTGATCAGTGCCTCTCAGTCACGTGATCAGTGCATGCTCAGTCACGTGATCAGTGCCTCTCAGTCACGTGATCAGTGCCTCTCAGTCACGTGATCAGTGCATGCTCAGTCACGTGATCAGTGCATGCTCAGCCACGTGATCAGGGCCTGCTCAGTCACGTGATCAGGGTCTGCTGAATCAAGGGATTAGCGCTTGCTCAGCTGCATGCTTAATCCCTGCTCAGCTGCGTGACTCGTGCCTGATCAGCTGTGTGATTAGTCCCTGCTCAGCTGCGTGATTAGTGCCTGCTCAAGACCGGGTTAGGAGCCGGCTGAGTGACGTGATTAGAGTCTGCTTAGCCACTTCATGACAGTCTGCTCAGCTCCATGATTATTGCCTGCTAAGCTGCGTGATTCCTGCCTGCTCAGCTTCTTGATTATTGCCTGCTGAGCTGCGTGATTCCTGCTTGCTCAGCTCCATATTTATTGCCTGCTGAGCTGCGTGATTCCTGCCTGCTCAGCTTCTTGATTATTGCATGCTGAGCTGCGTGATTCCTGTTTGCTCAGCTCCATGATTATTGCCTGCTGAGCTGCGTGATTCCTGCTTGCTCAGCTCCATGATTTTTGCTTGCTGAGCTGCATAATAAGTGCCTGCTCAGTCCCCAGAGAGGAGCCGGCTGAATCACGTGATTAGAGTCTGCTTATCCAGTTCATTACAGCCTTCAGCTCCAATTATTATTGCCTGCTAAGTTGCGTGATTCCTGCCTGCTCAGGTCCGTGAGTATTGCCTGCTGAGTTGCGTGATTCCTGCCAGCTCAGCTCCATGATTATTGCCTGCTGAGCTGCGCGATTCCTGACTGCTAGCTTCTTGCTTATTGGCTGCTGAGCTGCCTGATTCCTGCCTGCTCTGCTTCTTGATTATTGCCTGCTGAGCTGCGTGATTCCTGCTTGCTCAGCTCCAGGATTATTGCCTGCTGAGCTGCGTGATTCGTGCCTGCTCAGCTCCTTGATTACTGTCTGCTGAGCTGCGTGATTCCTGCCTGCTCAGCTCCAGGAGTATTGTCTGCTGGGCTGCAAGATTCGTGTGTGCTCAGTCACGGGTGTCAAGCCTGCTGAGTCACGTGTTTAGAGTCTGCTTAGCCACTTCATGGCAGTCTGCTCAGCTCCTTGATTTTTGCCAGCTGAGCTGCGAGATTCGTGCCTGCTCAGCTCCTTGATCTTTGCCTGCTGAGCTGTGTGATTCCTGCCTGCTCAGCTCCATGAGTATTGCCTGCTGAGCTGCATGATTGGTGTCTGCTGAGCTGCACCATTTGTGTCTGCTGAGCTGCACCATTGGTGTCTGCTGAGCTGCCCAAATTGTGTCAGCTCAGTCACGTGTGTAGAGCCTGCTGCGTCACGTGTTTAGAGTCTGCTTAACCACTTCATTACAGTTTGCTCAGCTCCTTGACGATTTCCTGCTCCTCTCCGTGAATAGTGCCCTCTTAGCCAAGTGATTAGTGCCTGCTCAGCTCTTTGATTATTGCCTCCTGAAGCACGTGATCAGTGCATGATAGCCACGTGATCGGCGCCTCTCAGTCACGTGATCAGCGCCCCTCAGTCACGTGATCAGCGCCTCTCAGTCACGTGATCAGTGCCGCTCAGTCACGTGATCAGTGCATGCTCAGTCACGTGATCAGTGCCTCTCAGTCACGTGATCAGTGCCTCTCAGTCACGTGATCAGTGCATGCTCAGTCACGTGATCAGTGCATGCTCAGCCACGTGATCAGGGCCTGCTCAGTCACGTGATCAGGGTCTGCTGAATCAAGGGATTAGCGCTTGCTCAGCTGCATGCTTAATCCCTGCTCAGCTGCGTGACTCGTGCCTGATCAGCTGTGTGATTAGTCCCTGCTCAGCTGCGTGATTAGTGCCTGCTCAAGACCGGGTTAGGAGCCGGCTGAGTGACGTGATTAGAGTCTGCTTAGCCACTTCATGACAGTCTGCTCAGCTCCATGATTATTGCCTGCTAAGCTGCGTGATTCCTGCCTGCTCAGCTTCTTGATTATTGCCTGCTGAGCTGCGTGATTCCTGCTTGCTCAGCTCCATATTTATTGCCTGCTGAGCTGCGTGATTCCTGCCTGCTCAGCTTCTTGATTATTGCATGCTGAGCTGCGTGATTCCTGTTTGCTCAGCTCCATGATTATTGCCTGCTGAGCTGCGTGATTCCTGCTTGCTCAGCTCCATGATTTTTGCTTGCTGAGCTGCACAATATGTGCCTGCTCAGTCCCCAGAGAGGAGCCGGCTGAATCACGTGATTAGAGTCTGCTTATCCAGTTCATTACAGCCTTCAGCTCCAATTATTATTGCCTGCTAAGTTGCGTGATTCCTGCCTGCTCAGGTCCGTGAGTATTGCCTGCTGAGTTGCGTGATTCCTGCCAGCTCAGCTCCATGATTATTGCCTGCTGAGCTGCGCGATTCCTGACTGCTAGCTTCTTGCTTATTGGCTGCTGAGCTGCCTGATTCCTGCCTGCTCAGCTCCTTGATTTTTGCCAGCTGAGCTGCGAGATTCGTGCCTGCTCAGCTCCTTGATCTTTGCCTGCTGAGCTGTGTGATTCCTGCCTGCTCAGCTCCATGAGTATTGCCTGCTGAGCTGCATGATTGGTGTCTGCTGAGCTGCACCATTTGTGTCTGCTGAGCTGCACCATTGGTGTCTGCTGAGCTGCCCAAATTGTGTCTGCTCAGTCACGGGTGTAGAGCCTGCTGCGTCACGTGTTTAGAGTCTGCTTAACCACTTCATTACAGTTTGCTCAGCTCCTTGACGATTTCCTGCTCCTCTCCGTGAATAGTGCCCTCTTAGCCAAGTGATTAGTGCCTGCTCAGCTCTTTGATTATTGCCTCCTGAAGCACGTGATCAGTGCATGATAGCCACGTGATCGGCGCCTCTCAGTCACGTGATCAGCGCCCCTCAGTCACGTGATCAGCGCCTCTCAGTCACGTGATCAGTGCCTCTCAGTCACGTGATCAGTGCATGCTCAGTCACGTGATCAGTGCCTCTCAGACACGTGATCAGTGCCTCTCAGTCACGTGAACAGTGCATGCTCAGTCACGTGATCAGTGCCTCTCAGTCACGTGATCAGTGCATGCTCAGCCACGTGATCAGTGTATGCTCAGCCACGTGATCAGTGCCTCTCAGTCACGTGATCAGCGCCCCTCAGTCAGGTGATCAGCGCCTCTCAGTCACGTGATCAGTGCATGCTCAGTCACGTGATCAGTGCCTCAGTCACGTGATCAGTGCCTCTCAGTCACGTGATCAGTGCATGCTCAGCCACGTGATCAGTGCATGATAGCCACGTGATCAGCGCCTCTCAGTCACGTGATCAGCGCCCCTCAGTCACGTGATCAGCGCCTATCAGTCACGTGATCAGTGCCTCTCAGTCACGTGATCAGTGCATGCCCAGTCACGTGATCAGTGCCTCTCAGTCACGTGATCAGTGCCTCTCAGTCACGTGATCAGTGCATGCTCAGTCACGTGATCAGTGCCTCTCAGTCACGGGATCAGTGCCTCTCAGTCACGTGATCAGTGCATGCTCAGCCACATGATCAGTGCATGCTCAGCCACGTGATCAGGGCCTGCTCAGTCACGTGATCAGGGTCTGCTGAATCAAGGGATTAGCGCTTGCTCAGCTGCATGCTTAATCCCTGCTCAGCTGTGTGACTCGTGCCTGATCAGCTGTGTGATTAGTCCCTGCTCAGCTGCGTGATTAGTGCCTGCTCAAGACCGGGTTAGGAGCCGGCTGAGTGACGTGATTAGAGTCTGCTTAGCCACTTCATTACAGTCTGCTCAGCTCCATGATTATTGCCTGCTAAGCTGCGTGATTCCTGCCTGCTCAGCTTCTTGATTATTGCCTGCTGAGCTGCGTGATTCCTGCTTGCTCAGCTCCATGTTTATTGCCTGCTGAGCTGCGCGATTCCTGCTTACTCAGCTCCATATTTATTGCCTGCTGAGCTGCGTGATTCCTGCCTGCTCAGCTTCTTGATTATTGCATGCTGAGCTGCGTGATTCCTGTTTGCTCAGCTCCATGATTATTGCCTGCTGAGCTGCGTGATTCCTGCTTGCTCAGCTCCATGATTTTAGCTTGCTGAGCTGCATAATAAGTGCCTGCTCAGTCCCCAGAGAGGAGCCGGCTGAATCACGTGATTAGAGTCTGCTTATCCAGTTCATTACAGCCTTCAGCTCCAATTATTATTGCGTGCTAAGTTGCGTGATTCCTGCCTGCTCAGGTCCGTGAGTATTGCCTGCTGAGTTGCGTGATTCCTGCCAGCTCAGCTCCATGATTATTGCCTGCTGAGCTGCGCGATTCCTGACTGCTAGCTTCTTGATTATTGGCTGCTGAGCTGCCTGATTCCTGCCTGCTCTGCTTCTTGATTATTGCCTGCTGAGCTGCGTGATTCCTGCCTGCTCAGCTCCAGGAGTATTGTCTGCTGAGCTGCAAGATTTGTGTCTGCTCAGTCACGGGTGTCAAGCCTGCTGAGTCACGTGTTTAGAGTCTGCTTAGCCACTTCATGGCAGTCTGCTCAGCTCCTTGATTTTTGCCAGCTGAGCTGCGAGATTCGTGCCTGCTCAGCTCCTTGATCTTTGCCTGCTGATCTGTGTGATTCCTGCCTGCTCAGCTCCATGAGTATTGCCTGCTGAGCTGCATGATTTGTGTCTGCTGAGCTGCACCATTTGTGTCTGCTAGGCTGCACCATTGGTGTCTGCTGAGCTGCCCAAATTGTGTCTGCTCAGTCACGGGTGTAGAGCCTGCTGCGTCAAGTGTTTAGAGTCTGCTTAACCACTTCATTACAGTTTGCTCAGCTCCTTGACGATTTCCTGCTCCTCTCCGTGATTAGTGCCCTCTTAGCCAAGTGATTAGTTCCTGCTCAGCTCTTTGATTATTGCCTCCTGAAGCACGTGATCAGTGCATGATAGCCACGTGATCAGCGCCTCTCAGTCACGTGATCAGCGCCCCTCAGTCACGTGATCAGCGCCTCTCAGTCACGTGATCAGTGCCTCTCAGTCACGTGATCAGTGCATGCCCAGTCACGTGATCAGCGCCTCTCAGTCACGTGATCAGTGCCTCTCAGTCACGTGATCAGTGCATGCCCAGTCACGTGATCAGTGCATGCTCAGTCACGTGATCAGCGCCTCTCAGTCACATGATCAGTGCATGCTCAGCCACGTGATCAGTGCATGCTCAGCCCCGTGATCAGGGCCTGCTCAGTCACGTGATCAGGGTCTGCTGAATCAAGGGATTAGCGCTTGCTCAGCTGCATGCTTAATCCCTGCTCAGCTGTGTGACTCGTGCCTGATCAGCTGTGTGATTAGTCCCTGCTCAGCTGCGTGATTAGTGCCTGCTCAAGACCGGGTTAGGAGCCGGCTGAGTGACGTGATTAGAGTCTGCTTAGCCACTTCATGACAGTCTGCTCAGCTCCATGATTATTGCCTGCTAAGCTGCGTGATTCCTGTCTACTCAGCTTTTTGATTATTGCCTGCTGAGCTGCGTGATTCCTGCTTGCTCAGCTCCATATTTATTGCCTGCTGAGCTGCGTGATTCCTGCCTGCTCAGCTTCTTGATTATTGCATGCTGAGCTGCGTGATTCCTGTTTGCTCAGCTCCATGATTATTGCCTGCTGAGCTGCGTGATTCCTGCTTGCTCAGCTCCATGATTTTTGCTTGCTGAGCTGCATAATAAGTGCCTGCTCAGTCCCCAGAGAGGAGCCGGCTGAATCACGTGATTAGAGTCTGCTTATCCAGTTCATTACAGCCTTCAGCTCCAATTATTATTGCCTGCTAATTTGCGTGATTCCTGCCTGCTCAGGTCCGTGAGTATTGCCTGCTGAGTTGCGTGATTCCTGCCAGCTCAGCTCCATGATTATTGCCTGCTGAGCTGCGCGATTCCTGACTGCTAGCTTCTTGATTATTGGCTGCTGAGCTGCCTGATTCCTGCCTGCTCTGCTTCTTGATTATTGCCTGCTGAGCTGCGTGATTCCTGCTTGCTCAGCTCCAGGATTATTGCCTGCTGAGCTGCGTGATTCGTGCCTGCTCAGCTCCTTGATTACTGTCTGCTGAGCTGCGTGATTCCTGCCTGCTCAGCTCCAGGAGTATTGTCTGCTGGGCTGCAAGATTCGTGGCTGCTCAGTCACGGGTGTCAAGCCTGCTGAGTCACGTGTTTAGAGTCTGCTTAGCCACTTCATGGCAGTCTGCTCAGCTCCTTGATTTTTGCCAGCTGAGCTGCGAGATTCGTGCCTGCTCAGCTCCTTGATCTTTGCCTGCTGAGCTGTGTGATTCCTGCCTGCTCAGCTCCATGAGTATTGCCTGCTGAGCTGCATGATTGGTGTCTGCTGAGCTGCACCATTTGTGTCTGCTGAGCTGCACCATTGGTGTCTGCTGAGCTGCCCAAATTGTGTCTGCTCAGTCACGGGTGTAGAGCCTGCTGCGTCACGTGTTTAGAGTCTGCTTAACCACTTCATTACAGTTTGCTCAGCTCCTTGACGATTTCCTGCTCCTCTCCGTGAATAGTGCCCTCTTAGCCAAGTGATTAGTGCCTGCTCAGCTCTTTGATTATTGCCTCCTGAAGCACGTGATCAGTGCATGATAGCCACGTGATCAGCGCCTCTCAGTCACGTGATCAGCGCCCTTCAGTCACGTGATCAGCGCCTCTCAGTCACGTGATCAGTGCCTCTCAGTCACGTGATCAGTGCATGCTCAGTCACGTGATCAGTGCCTCTCAGTCACGTGATCAGTGCCTCTCAGTCACGTGATCAGTGCATGCTCAGTCACGTGATCAGTGCCTCTCAGTCACGTGATCAGTGCATGCTCAGCCACGTGATCAGTGCATGCTCAGCCACGTGATCAGTGCCTCTCAGTCACGTGATCAGCGCCCCTCAGTCACGTGATCAGCGCCTCTCAGTCACGTGATCAGTGCATGCTCAGTCACGTGATCAGTGCCTCTCAGTCACGTGATCAGTGCCTCTCAGTCACGTGATCAGTGCATGCTCAGCCACGTGATCAGTGCATGATAGCCACGTGATCAGCGCCTCTCAGTCACGTGATCAGCGCCTCTCAGTCACGTGATCAGCGCCCCTCAGTCACGTGATCAGCGCTTATCAGTCACGTGATCAGTGCCTCTCAGTCACGTGATCAGTGCCTCTCAGTCACGTGATCAGTGCATGCTCAGTCACGTGATCAGTGCCTCTCAGTCACGTGATCAGTGCCTCTCAGTCACGTGATCAGTGCATGCTCAGCCACGTGATCAGTGCATGCTCAGCCACGTGATCAGGGCCTGCTCAGTCACGTGATCAGGGTCTGCTGAATCAAGGGATTAGCGCTTGCTCAGCTGCATGCTTAATCCCTGCTCAGCTGTGTGACTCGTGCCTGATCAGCTGTGTGATTAGTCCCTGCTCAGCTGCGTGATTAGTGCCTGCTCAAGACCGGGTTAGGAGCCGGCTGAGTGACGTGATTAGAGTCTGCTTAGCCACTTCATGACAGTCTGCTCAGCTCCATGATTATTGCCTGCTAAGCTGCGTGATTCCTGCCTGCTCAGCTTCTTGATTATTGCCTGCTGAGCTGCGTGATTCCTGCTTGCTCAGCTCCATATTTATTGCCTGCTGAGCTGCGTGATTCCTGCCTGCTCAGCTTCTTGATTATTGCATGCTGAGCTGCGTGATTCCTGTTTGCTCAGCTCCATGATTATTGCCTGCTGAGCTGCGTGATTCCTGCTTGCTCAGCTCCATGATTTTTGCTTGCTGAGCTGCATAATAAGTGCCTGCTCAGTCCCCAGAGAGGAGCCGGCTGAATCACGTGATTAGAGTCTGCTTATCCAGTTCATTACAGCCTTCAGCTCCAATTATTGTTGCCTGCTAAGTTGCGTGATTCCTGCCTGCTCAGGTCCGTGAGTATTGCCTGCTGAGTTGCGTGATTCCTGCCAGCTCAGCTCCATGATTATTGCCTGCTGAGCTGCGCGATTCCTGACTGCTAGCTTCTTGATTATTGGCTGCTGAGCTGCCTGATTCCTGCCTGCTCTGCTTCTTGATTATTGCCTGCTGAGCTGCGTGATTCCTGCTTGCTCAGCTCCAGGATTATTGCCTGCTGAGCTGCGTGATTCGTGCCTGCTCAGCTCCTTGATTACTGTCTGCTGAGCTGCGTGATTCCTGCCTGCTCAGCTCCAGGAGTATTGTCTGCTGGGCTGCAAGATTCGTGGCTGCTCAGTCACGGGTGTCAAGCCTGCTGAGTCACGTGTTTAGAGTCTGCTTAGCCACTTCATGGCAGTCTGCTCAGCTCCTTGATTTTTGCCAGCTGAGCTGCGAGATTCGTGCCTGCTCAGCTCCTTGATCTTTCCCTGCTGAGCTGTGTGATTCCTGCCTGCTCAGCTCCATGAGTATTGCCTGCTGAGCTGCATGATTGGTGTCTGCTGAGCTGCACCATTTGTGTCTGCTGAGCTGCACCATTGGTGTCTGCTGAGCTGCCCAAATTGTGTCTGCTCAGTCACGGGTGTAGAGCCTGCTGCGTCACGTGTTTAGAGTCTGCTTAACCACTTCATTACAGTTTGCTCAGCTCCTTGACGATTTCCTGCTCCTCTCCGTGAATAGTGCCCTCTTAGCCAAGTGATTAGTGCCTGCTCAGCTCTTTGATTATTGCCTGCTGAAGCACGTGATCAGTGCATGATAGCCACGTGATCGGCGCCTCTCAGTCACCTGATCAGCGCCCCTCAGTCACGTGATCAGCGCCTCTCAGTCACGTGATCAGTGCATGCTCAGTCACGTGATCAGTGCCTCTCAGTCACGTGATCAGTGCCTCTCAGTCACGCTATCAGTGCATGCTCAGCCACGTGATCAGTGCCTCTCAGTCACGTGATCAGTGCATGCTCAGCCACGTGATCAGTGCATGCTCAGCCACGTGATCAGTGCCTCTCAGTCACGTGATCAGCGCCCCTCAGTCACGTGATCAGCGCCTCTCAGTCACGTGATCAGTGCATGCTCAGTCACGTGATCAGTGCCTCTCAGTCACGTGATCAGTGCCTCTCAGTCACGTGATCAGTGCATGCTCAGCCACGTGATCAGTGCATGATAGCCACGTGATCAGCGCCTCTCAGTCACGTGATCAGCGCCCCTCAGTCACGTGATCAGCGCCTCTCAGTCACGTGATCAGTGCCTCTCAGTCACGTGATCAGTGCATGCCCAGTCACGTGATCAGCGCCTCTCAGTCACGTGATCAGTGCCTCTCAGTCACGTGATCAGTGCATGCCCAGTCACGTGATCAGTGCATGCTCAGTCACGTGATCAGCGCCTCTCAGTCACGTGATCAGTGCATGCTCAGTCACGTGATCAGTGCATGCTCAGCCACGTGATCAGGGCCTGCTCAGTCACGTGATCAGGGTCTGCTGAATCAAGGGATTAGCGCTTGCTCAGCTGCATGCTTAATCCCTGCTCAGCTGCGTGACTCGTGCCTGATCAGCTGTGTGATTAGTCCCTGCTCAGCTGCGTGATTAGTGCCTGCTCAAGACCGGGTTAGGAGCCGGCTGAGTGACGTGATTAGAGTCTGCTTAGCCACTTCATGACAGTCTGCTCAGCTCCATGATTATTGCCTGCTAAGCTGCGTGATTCCTGTCTGCTCAGCTTCTTGATTATTGCCTGCTGAGCTGCGTGATTCCTGCTTGCTCAGCTCCATATTTATTGCCTGCTGAGCTGCGTGATTCCTGCCTGCTCAGCTTCTTGATTATTGCATGCTGAGCTGCGTGATTCCTGTTTGCTCAGCTCCATGATTATTGCCTGCTGAGCTGCGTGATTCCTGCTTGCTCAGCTCCATGATTTTTGCTTGCTGAGCTGCATAATAAGTGCCTGCTCAGTCCCCAGAGAGGAGCCGGCTGAATCACGTGATTAGAGTCTGCTTATCCAGTTCATTACAGCCTTCAGCTCCAATTATTATTGCCTGCTAATTTGCGTGATTCCTGCCTGCTCAGGTCCGTGAGTATTGCCTGCTGAGTTGCGTGATTCCTGCCAGCTCAGCTCCATGATTATTGCCTGCTGAGCTGCGCGATTCCTGACTGCTAGCTTCTTGATTATTGGCTGCTGAGCTGCCTGATTCCTGCCTGCTCTGCTTCTTGATTATTGCCTGCTGAGCTGCGTGATTCCTGCTTGCTCAGCTCCAGGATTATTGCCTGCTGAGCTGCGTGATTCGTGCCTGCTCAGCTCCTTGATTACTGTCTGCTGAGCTGCGTGATTCCTGCCTGCTCAGCTCCAGGAGTATTGTCTGCTGGGCTGCAAGATTCGTGGCTGCTCAGTCACGGGTGTCAAGCCTGCTGAGTCACGTGTTTAGAGTCTGCTTAGCCACTTCATGGCAGTCTGCTCAGCTCCTTGATTTTTGCCAGCTGAGCTGCGAGATTCGTGCCTGCTCAGCTCCTTGATCTTTGCCTGCTGAGCTGTGTGATTCCTGCCTGCTCAGCTCCATGAGTATTGCCTGCTGAGCTGCATGATTGGTGTCTGCTGAGCTGCACCATTTGTGTCTGCTGAGCTGCACCATTGGTGTCTGCTGAGCTGCCCAAATTGTGTCTGCTCAGTCACGGGTGTAGAGCCTGCTGCGTCACGTGTTTAGAGTCTGCTTAACCACTTCATTACAGTTTGCTCAGCTCCTTGACGATTTCCTGCTCCTCTCCGTGAATAGTGCCCTCTTAGCCAAGTGATTAGTGCCTGCTCAGCTCTTTGATTATTGCCTCCTGAAGCACGTGATCAGTGCATGATAGCCACGTGATCAGCGCCTCTCAGTCACGTGATCAGCGCCCTTCAGTCACGTGATCAGCGCCTCTCAGT
This sequence comes from Bos taurus, assembly GCF_002263795.3. Taxonomy (NCBI): domain Eukaryota; kingdom Metazoa; phylum Chordata; class Mammalia; order Artiodactyla; family Bovidae; genus Bos; species Bos taurus. The sequence continues at coordinate 17,234 of NW_020192057.1, read as the reverse complement.
CACGTGATCAGTGCCTCTCAGTCACGTGATCAGTGCATGCTCAGTCACGTGATCAGTGCCTCTCAGTCACGTGATCAGTGCCTCTCAGTCACGTGATCAGTGCATGCTCAGTCACGTGATCAGTGCCTCTCAGTCACGTGATCAGTGCATGCTCAGCCACGTGATCAGTGCATGCTCAGCCACGTGATCAGCGCCCCTCAGTCACGTGATCAGCGCCTCTCAGTCACGTGATCAGTGCATGCTCAGTCACGTGATCAGTGCCTCTCAGTCACGTGATCAGTGCCTCTCAGTCACGTGATCAGTGCATGCTCAGCCACGTGATCAGTGCATGATAGCCACGTGATCAGCGCCTCTCAGTCACGTGATCAGCGCCTCTCAGTCACGTGATCAGCGCCCCTCAGTCACGTGATCAGCGCTTATCAGTCACGTGATCAGTGCCTCTCAGTCACGTGATCAGTGCATGCCCAGTCACGTGATCAGTGCCTCTCAGTCACGTGATCAGTGCCTCTCAGTCACGTGATCAGTGCATGCTCAGTCACGTGATCAGTGCCTCTCAGTCACGTGATCAGTGCCTCTCAGTCACGTGATCAGTGCATGCTCAGCCACGTGATCAGTGCATGCTCAGCCACGTGATCAGGGCCTGCTCAGTCACGTGATCAGGGTCTGCTGAATCAAGGGATTAGCGCTTGCTCAGCTGCATGCTTAATCCCTGCTCAGCTGTGTGACTCGTGCCTGATCAGCTGTGTGATTAGTCCCTGCTCAGCTGCGTGATTAGTGCCTGCTCAAGACCGGGTTAGGAGCCGGCTGAGTGACGTGATTAGAGTCTGCTTAGCCACTTCATGACAGTCTGCTCAGCTCCATGATTATTGCCTGCTAAGCTGCGTGATTCCTGCCTGCTCAGCTTCTTGATTATTGCCTGCTGAGCTGCGTGATTCCTGCTTGCTCAGCTCCATATTTATTGCCTGCTGAGCTGCGTGATTCCTGCCTGCTCAGCTTCTTGATTATTGCATGCTGAGCTGCGTGATTCCTGTTTGCTCAGCTCCATGATTATTGCCTGCTGACCTGCGTGATTCCTGCTTGCTCAGCTCCATGATTTTTGCTTGCTGAGCTGCATAATAAGTGCCTGCTCAGTCCCCAGAGAGGAGCCGGCTGAATCACGTGATTAGAGTCTGCTTATCCAGTTCATTACAGCCTTCAGCTCCAATTATTATTGCCTGCTAAGTTGCGTGATTCCTGCCTGCTCAGGTCCGTGAGTATTGCCTGCTGAGTTGCGTGATTCCTGCCAGCTCAGCTCCATGATTATTGCCTGCTGAGCTGCGCGATTCCTGACTGCTAGCTTCTTGCTTATTGGCTGCTGAGCTGCCTGATTCCTGCCTGCTCTGCTTCTTGATTATTGCCTGCTGAGCTGCGTGATTCCTGCTTGCTCAGCTCCAGGATTATTGCCTGCTGAGCTGCGTGATTCGTGCCTGCTCAGCTCCTTGATTACTGTCTGCTGAGCTGCGTGATTCCTGCCTGCTCAGCTCCAGGAGTATTGTCTGCTGGGCTGCAAGATTCGTGGCTGCTCAGTCACGGGTGTCAAGCCTGCTGAGTCACGTGTTTAGAGTCTGCTTAGCCACTTCATGGCAGTCTGCTCAGCTCCTTGATTTTTGCCAGCTGAGCTGCGAGATTCGTGCCTGCTCAGCTCCTTGATCTTTGCCTGCTGAGCTGTGTGATTCCTGCCTGCTCAGCTCCATGAGTATTGCCTGCTGAGCTGCATGATTGGTGTCTGCTGAGCTGCACCATTTGTGTCTGCTGAGCTGCACCATTGGTGTCTGCTGAGCTGCCCAAATTGTGTCTGCTCAGTCACGGGTGTAGAGCCTGCTGCGTCCCGTGTTTAGAGTCTGCTTAACCACTTCATTACAGTTTTCTCAGCTCCTTGACGATTTCCTGCTCCTCTCCGTGATTAGTGCCCTCTTAGCCAAGTGATTAGTGCCTGCTCAGCTCTTTGATTATTGCCTCCTGAAGCACGTGATCAGTGCATGATAGCCACGTGATCAGCGCCTCTCAGTCACGTGATCAGCGCCCCTCAGTCACGTGATCAGCGCCTCTCGGTCACGTGATCAGCGCCTCCCAGTCACGTGATCAGTGCATGCTCAGTCACGTGATCAGTGCCTCTCAGTCACGTGACCAGTGCATGCTCAGTCACGTGATCAGTGCATGCTCAGCCACGTGATCAGGGTCTGCTGAATCAAGGGATTAGCGCTTGCTCAGCTGCATGCTTAATCCCTGCTCAGCTGTGTGACTCGTGCCTGATCAGCTGTGTGATTAGTCCCTGCTCAGCTGCGTGATTAGTGCCTGCTCAAGACCGGGTTAGGAGCCGGCTGAGTGACGTGATTAGAGTCTGCTTAGCCACTTCATGACAGTCTGCTCAGCTCCATGATTATTGCCTGCTAAGCTGCGTGATTCCTGCCTGCTCAGCTTCTTGATTATTGCCTGCTGAGCTGCGTGATTCCTGCTTGCTCAGCTCCATATTTATTGCCTGCTGAGCTGCGTGATTCCTGCCTGCTCAGCTTCTTGATTATTGCATGCTGAGCTGCGTGATTCCTGTTTGCTCAGCTCCATGATTATTGCCTGCTGAGCTGCGTGATTCCTGCTTGCTGAGCTCCATGATTTTTGCTTGCTGAGCTGCATAATAAGTGCCTGCTCAGTCCCCAGAGAGGAGCCGGCTGAATCACGTGATTAGAGTCTGCTTATCCAGTTCATTACAGCCTTCAGCTCCAATTATTATTGCCTGCTAAGTTGCGTGATTCCTGCCTGCTCAGGTCCGTGAGTATTGCCTGCTGAGTTGCGTGATTCCTGCCAGCTCAGCTCCATGATTATTGCCTGCTGAGCTGCGCGATTCCTGACTGCTAGCTTCTTGCTTATTGGCTGCTGAGCTGCCTGATTCCTGCCTGCTCTGCTTCTTGATTATTGCCTGCTGAGCTGCGTGATTCCTGCTTGCTCAGCTCCAGGATTATTGCCTGCTGAGCTGCGTGATTCGTGCCTGCTCAGCTCCTTGATTACTGTCTGCTGAGCTGCGTGATTCCTGCCTGCTCAGCTCCAGGAGTATTGTCTGCTGGGCTGCAAGATTCGTGGCTGCTCAGTCACGGGTGTCAAGCCTGCTGAGTCACGTGTTTAGAGTCTGCTTAGCCACTTCATGGCAGTCTGCTCAGCTCCTTGATTTTTGCCAGCTGAGCTGCGAGATTCGTGCCTGCTCAGCTCCTTGATCTTTGCCTGCTGAGCTGTGTGATTCCTGCCTGCTCAGCTCCATGAGTATTGCCTGCTGAGCTGCATGATTGGTGTCTGCTGAGCTGCACCATTTGTGTCTGCTGAGCTGCACCACTGGTGTCTGCTGAGCTGCCCAAATTGTGTCTGCTCAGTCACGGGTGTAGAGCCTGCTGCGTCACGTGTTTAGAGTCTGCTTAACCACTTCATTACAGTTTGCTCAGCTCCTTGACGATTTCCTGCTCCTCTCCGTGAATAGTGCCCTGTTAGCCAAGTGATTAGTTCCTGCTCAGCTCTTTGATTATTGCCTCCTGAAGCACGTGATCAGTGCATGATAGCCACGTGATCGGCGCCTCTCAGTCACGTGATCAGCGCCCCTCAGTCACGTGATCAGCGCCTCTCAGTCACGTGATCAGTGCCTCTCAGTCACGTGATCAGTGCATGCTCAGTCACGTGATCAGTGCCTCTCAGTCACGTGATCAGTGCCTCTCAGTCACGTGATAAGTGCATGCTCAGTCACGTGATCAGTGCCTCTCAGTCACGTGATCAGTGCATGCTCAGCCACGTGATCAGTGCATGCTCAGCCACGTGATCAGTGCCTCTCAGTCACGTGATCAGCGCCCCTCAGTCACGTGATCAGCGCCTCTCAGTCACGTGATCAGTGCATGCTCAGTCATGTGATCAGTGCCTCTCAGTCACGTGATCAGTGCCTCTCAGTCACGTGATCAGTGCATGATAGCCACGTGATCAGCGCCTCTCAGTCACGTGATCAGCGCCCCTCAGTCACGTGATCAGCGCCTCTCAGTCACGTGATCAGTGCCTCTCAGTCACGTGATCAGTGCATGCCCAGTCACGTGATCAGCGCCTCTCAGTCACGTGATCAGTGCCTCTCAGTCACGTGATCAGTGCATGCCCAGTCACGTGATCAGTGCATGCTCAGTCACGTGATCAGCGCCTCTCAGCCACGTGATCAGTGCATGCTCAGTCACGTGATCAGTGCATGCTCAGCCACGTGATCAGGGCCTGCTCAGTCACGTGATCAGGGTCTGCTGAATCAAGGGATTAGCGCTTGCTCAGCTGCATGCTTAATCCCTGCTCAGCTGTGTGACTCGTGCCTGATCAGCTGTGTGATTAGTCCCTGCTCAGCTGCGTGATTAGTGCCTGCTCAAGACCGGGTTAGGAGCCGGCTGAGTGACGTGATTAGAGTCTGCTTAGCCACTTCATGACAGTCTGCTCAGCTCCATGATTATTGCCTGCTAAGCTGCGTGATTCCTGTCTGCTCAGCTTCTTGATTATTGCCTGCTGAGCTGCGTGATTCCTGCTTGCTCAGCTCCATATTTATTGCCTGCTGAGCTGCGTGATTCCTGCCTGCTCAGCTTCTTGATTATTGCATGCTGAGCTGCGTGATTCCTGTTTGCTCAGCTCCATGATTATTGCCTGCTGAGCTGCGTGATTCCTGCTTGCTCAGCTCCATGATTTTTGCTTGCTGAGCTGCACAATAAGTGCCTGCTCAGTCCCCAGAGAGGAGCCGGCTGAATCACGTGATTAGAGTCTGCTTATCCAGTTCATTACAGCCTTCAGCTCCAATTATTGTTGCCTAGTAAGTTGTGTGATTCCTGCCTGCTCAGGTCCGTGAGTATTGCCTGCTGAGTTGCGTGATTCCTGCCAGCTCAGCTCCATGATTATTGCCTGCTGAGCTGCGCGATTCCTGACTGCTAGCTTCTTGATTATTGGCTGCTGAGCTGCCTGATTCCTGCCTGCTCTGCTTCTTGATTATTGCCTGCTGAGCTGCGTGATTCCTGCTTGCTCAGCTCCAGGATTATTGCCTGCTGAGCTGCGTGATTCGTGCCTGCTCAGCTCCTTGATTACTGTCTGCTGAGCTGCGTGATTCCTGCCTGCTCAGCTCCAGGAGTATTGTCTGCTGGGCTGCAAGATTCGTGGCTGCTCAGTCACGGGTGTCAAGCCTGCTGAGTCACGTGTTTAGAGTCTGCTTAGCCACTTCATGGCAGTCTGCTCAGCTCCTTGATTTTTGCCAGCTGAGCTGCGAGATTCGTGCCTGCTCAGCTCCTTGATCTTTGCCTGCTGAGCTGTGTGATTCCTGCCTGCTCAGCTCCATGAGTATTGCCTGCTGAGCTGCATGATTGGTGTCTGCTGAGCTGCACCATTTGTGTCTGCTGAGCTGCACCATTGGTGTCTGCTGAGCTGCCCAAATTGTGTCTGCTCAGTCACGGGTGTAGAGCCTGCTGCGTCACGTGTTTAGAGTCTGCTTAACCACTTCATTACAGTTTGCTCAGCTCCTTGACGATTTCCTGCTCCTCTCCGTGAATAGTGCCCTCTTAGCCAAGTGATTAGTGCCTGCTCAGCTCTTTGATTATTGCCTCCTGAAGCACGTGATCAGTGCATGATAGCCACGTGATCGGCGCCTCTCAGTCACGTGATCAGCGCCCCTCAGTCACGTGATCAGCGCCTCTCAGTCACGTGATCAGTGCCTCTCAGTCACGTGATCAGTGCATGCTCAGTCACGTGATCAGTGCCTCTCAGACACGTGATCAGTGCCTCTCAGTCACGTGAACAGTGCATGCTCAGTCACGTGATCAGTGCCTCTCAGTCACGTGATCAGTGCATGCTCAGCCACGTGATCAGTGCATGCTCAGCCACGTGATCAGTGCCTCTCAGTCACGTGATCAGCGCCCCTCAGTCACGTGATCAGCGCCTCTCAGTCACGTGATCAGTGCATGCTCAGTCACGTGATCAGTGCCTCAGTCACGTGATCAGTGCCTCTCAGTCACGTGATCAGTGCATGCTCAGCCACGTGATCAGTGCATGATAGCCACGTGATCAGCGCCTCTCAGTCACGTGATCAGCGCCCCTCAGTCACGTGATCAGCGCCTATCAGTCACGTGATCAGTGCCTCTCAGTCACGTGATCAGTGCATGCCCAGTCACGTGATCAGTGCCTCTCAGTCACGTGATCAGTGCATGCTCAGTCACGTGATCAGTGCCTCTCAGTCACGTGATCAGTGCCTCTCAGTCACGTGATCAGTGCATGCTCAGCCACATGATCAGTGCATGGAGGTGGGAGGGGCCTCTCGGGACTCCACGGGGTTTGGTGCATTGGAAGAGGGCCTCATCTCCAGTTGAGGCAGGAAGCTCAGGGTTCCTCTGATTTCATACTCCGATCGCAGGATCCCTGCAGACTGGGGACAGGAGAGTCAGGCCTCGTCTTGGGTTGAGGCATGGAGCTCCGCTTGCCTCTCGGGGTGTCCCCATGGAGAAAGGCCACTTGTCGAGCTGTATTTGGAACCTGGGGTTTTTTTCCGGACGATGCACGGGCGAGTCACTGCCCCTTCGTGTTGACTTCATTCAAAGGGTGGAGTTCAGAGAGGTGTCCGGGCATCGGGTTCTTACCAAGAGGGGACCGGGAAATCGGGGTGCTTCGCAATGTGGAAGCACCCACGAGGCCACGTCTGGAATGTCGTCGTGAGACCGGCCTCATCCTGAGGTGCGACCGGAAGGTCGGGAACCCCTTCCAGACAAAGCAGGGGATTCGACCCTCCTGTCGAGATCAGGAGGGTAGAAGGGGCTCAGAGGAAGTGGTGCCGGAAAACCTCGGGGTTCCTCTCCAGGGAGACCGGGATGCCGGGGAATTTTGTGGGGCGCATCAAGGGTGCCAAGGACCGTTTCGACCTCCAATTCCTAACGTGGGACTTCTCCTGAGACGCTGTAGCGGGAAAGGGCTTCATCTTGCGATGACGGGGGAACCACGTGGCTTTTCTCGAGTTGCGGCGGGATTCTCGAGTTACGACGGGGAATTCAGGATGCCTCTTGTGTTGGCCCAGGGAAGTCCAATCTTCCATTCGAGTTGCGAAGGAAAGCTGGGGATTGCTCTCGAGTGACTGCAGGGCCAATAGACCTCATCTAGGCTTGTGTCCAGAAGCCAATGTTCCTCTCCAGGGGCGACCAGGATCTCGGGGTTGCATTCCAGACGCACCCGGGGAGACAGGCCTTCATCTCGAGTGGAAGCAAAGAACCCCGCTCTGCTCTCGAGTCGCGACGGGTATCTCTTGGAGCTCACTGGGTGGACTAAAGGGAGTCAAGGCTCCTGAGGCGTTTGGAGAGAGGTCGCGAGGTTGGCCTCTAGGCCATGCAGGAGACGAAGGGCCTCATCTCCGCGATGACGGGGGAGTGTCGGCGTGGTTCTCGAGCGGCGGCCCCAGGGTGCGGTTTCTCACGAGGTACGACGGCGAGGTCAGTGAGCCTCTCGTGGGGGGCCAGGGAAGTCGGGTCTCCATGCGAGTGGCGAGGGGGAGCGCGTCATTGCTCTCGAGTCATGGTAGGGGAATCTGGCCTCGAGACGTGTTGAAGAAGGTCTCTCGAGGTCTTTCTCGGGTTGAGGCAGGAAACCCTGGCTTCCCGCGACTTGTGCAGGTGACCTCAGGGGGCTTCTCATGGTGGCTCTGAGAAGTCAGGGAAACTGGAGGTGGGAGGGGCCTCTCGGGACTCCACGGGGTTTGGTGCATTGGAAGAGGGCCTCATCTCCAGTTGAGGCAGGAAGCTCAGGGTTCCTCTGATTTCAGACTCCGATCGCAGGGTCCCTGCAGACTGGGGACAGGAGAGTCAGGCCTCGTCTTGGGTTGAGGCATGGAACTCCGCTTGCCTCTCGGGGTGTCCCCGGGGAGAGAGGCCAGTTGTTGAGCTGTATTTGGAACCTTGGGGTTTTTTCCAGACGATGCACGGGCGAGTCACTGCCCCTTCGTGTTGACTTCCTTCACAGGGTGGAGTTCGGAGAGGTGTCCGGGCATCGGGTTCTTACCAAGAGGGGACCGGGAAATCGGGGTGCTTCGCAATGTGGAAGCACCCACGAGGCCACGTCTGGAATGTCGTCGTGAGACCGGCCTCATCCTGAGGTGCGACCGGAAGGTCGGGAACCCCTTCCAGACAAAGCAGGGGAGTCGACCCTCCTGTCGAGATCAGGAGGGTAGAAGGGGCTCAGAGGAAGTGGTGCCGGAAATCCTCGGGGTTTCTCTCCAGGGAGACCGGGATGCCGGGGAATTTTGTGGGGCGCATCAAGGGTGCCAAGGACCGTTTCGACCTCCAATTCCTAACGTGGGACTTCTCCTGAGACGCTGTAGCGGGAAAGGGCTTCATCTTGCGATGACGGGGGAATCACGTGGCTTTTCTCGAGTTGCGGCGGGATTCTCGAGTTACGACGGGGAATTCAGGATGCCTCCTGTGTTGGCCCAGGGAAGTCCAATCTTCCATTCGAGTTGCGAAGGAAAGCTGGGGATTGCTCTCGAGTGACTGCAGGGCCAATAGACCTCATCTAGGCTTGTGTCCAGAAGCCAATGTTCCTCTCCAGGGGCGACAGGGATCTCGGGGTTGCATTCCAGACGCACCCGGGGAGACAGGCATTCATCTCGAGTGGAAGCAAAGAACCCCGCTCTGCTCTCGAGTCGCGACGGGTATCTCTTGGAACTCACTGGGTGGACTAAAGGGAGTCAAGCCTCCTGAGGCATTTGGAGAGAAGTCGCGAGGTTGGCCTCTAGGCCATGCAGGAAACGAAGGGCCTCATCTCCGCGATGACGGGGGAGTCTAGGGGTGGTTCTCGAGCGGCGGCCCCAGGGTGCGGTTTCTCACGAGGTACGACGGCGAGGTCAGTGAGCCTCTCGTGGGGCGTCAGGGAAGTCGGGTCTCCATGCGAGTGGCGAGGGGGAGCGCGTCATTGCTCTCGAGTCATGGTAGGGGAATCTGGCCTCGAGAAGTGTTGAAGAAGGTCTCTCGAGGTCTTTCTCGGGTTGAGGCAGGAAACCCTGTCTTCCCTCGACTTGTGCAGGTGACCTCAGGGGTCTTCTCATGGTGGCTCTGAGAAGTCAGGGAAACTGCAGTTGGGAGGGGCCTCTTGGGACTCCACGGGGTTTGGTGCATTGGAAGAGGACCTCATCTCCAGTTGAGGTAGGAAGCTCAGGGTTCCTCTGATTTCAGACTCCGATCGCAGGGTCCCTGCAGACTGGGGACAGGAGAGTCAGGCCTCGTCTTGGGTTGAGGCATGGAACTCCGCTTGCCTCTCGGGGTGTCCCCGGGGAGAGAGGCCACTTGTCGAGCTGTATTTGGAACCTGGGGGTTTTTTCCGGACGATGCACGGGCGAGTCACTGCCCCTTCCTGTTGACTTCATTCACAGGGTGGAGTTCGGAGAGGTGTCCGGGCATCGGGTTCTTACCAAGAGGGGACCGGGAAATCGGGTGCTTCGCAATGTCGACGCACCCACGAGGCCACGTCTGGAATGTCGTAATGAGACCGGCCTCATCCTGAGGTGCGACCGGAAGGTCGGGAACCCCTTCCAGACAAAGCAGGGGAGTCGACCCTCCTGTCGAGATCAGGAGGGTAGAAGGGGCTCAGAGGAAGTGGTGCCGGAAAACCTCGGGGTTCCTCTCCAGGGAGACCGGGATGCCGGGAACTTTGTGGGGCGCAACAAGGGTGCAAAGGACCGTTTCGACCTCCAATTCCTAACGTGGGACTTCTCCTGAGACGCTGTAGCGGGAAAGGGCTTCATCTTGCGATGACGGGGGAACCACGTGGCTTTTCTCGAGTTGCGGCGGGATTCTCGAGTTACGACGGGGAATTCAGGATGCCTCTTGTGTTGGCCCAGGGAAGTCCAATCTTCCATTCGAGTTGCGAAGGAAAGCTGGGGATTGCTCTCGAGTGACTGCAGGGCCAATAGACCTCATTTAGGCTTGTGTCCAGAAGCCAATGTTCCTCTCCAGGGGCGACCTGGATCTCGGGGTTGCATTCCAGACTCACCCGGGGAGACAGGCATTCATCTCGAGTGGAAGCAAAGAACCCCGCTCTGCTCTCGAGTCGAGACGGGTATCTCTTGGAGCTCACTGGGTGGACTAAAGGGAGTCAAGCCTCCTGAGGCGTTTGGAAGGAAGTCGCGAGGTTGGCCTCTAGGCCATGCAGGAGACGAAGGGCCTCATCTCCGCGATGACGGGGGAGTCTCGGGGTGGTTCTCGAGCGGCGGCCCCAGGGTGCGGTTTCTCACGAGGTACGACGGCGAGGTCAGTGAGCCTCTCGTGGGGCGCCAGGGAAGTCGGGTCTCCATGCGAGTGGCGAGGGGGAGCGCGTCATTGCTCTCGAGTCATGGTAGGGGAATCTGGCCTCGAGACGTGTTGAAGAAGGTCGCTCGAGGTCTTTCTCGGGTTGAGGCAGGAAACCCTGGCTTCCCGCGACTTGTGCAGGTGACCTCACGGGGCTTCTCATGGTGGCTCTGAGAAGTCAGGGAAACTGGAGGTGGGAGGGGCCTCTCGGGACTCCACGGGGTTTGGTGCATTGGAAGAGGGCCTCATCTCCAGTTGAGGCAGGAAGCTCAGGGTTCCTCTGATTTCAGACTCCGATCGCAGGGTCCCTGCAGACTGGGGACAGGAGAGTCAGGCCTCGTCTTGGGTTGAGGCATAGAACTCCACTTGCCTCTCGAGGTGTCCCCGCGGAGAGAGGCCACTTGTCGAGCTGTATTTGGAACCTGGGGGTTTTTTCCGGACGATGCACGTTCGAGTCACTGCCCCTTCGTGTTGACTTCCTTCACAGGGTGGAGTTCGGAGAGGTGTCCGGGCATCGGGTTCTTACCAAGAGGGGACCGGGAAATCGGGGTGTTTCGCAATGCGGAAGCACCCACGAGGCCACGTCTGGAATGTCGTCGTGAGACCGGCCTCATCCTGAGGTGCGACCGGAAGGTCGGGAACCCCTTCCAGACAAAGCAGGGGAGTCGACCCTCCTGTCGAGATCAGGAGGGTAGAAGGGGCTCAGAGGAAGTGGTGCCGGAAAACCTCGGGGTTCCTCTCCAGGGAGACCGGGATGCCGGGGAACTTTGTGGGGCGCATCAAGGGTGCCAAGGACCGTTTCGACCTCCAATTCCTAACGTGGGACTTCCTGAGACGCTGTAGCGGGAAAGGGCTTCATCTTGCGATGACGGGGGAACCACGTGGCTTTTCTCGAGTTGCGGCGGGATTCTCGAGTTACGACGGGGAATTCAGGATGCCTCTTGTGTTGGCCCAGGGAAGTCCAATCTTCCATTCGAGTTGCGAAGGAAAGCTGGGGATTGCTCTCGAGTGACTGCAGGGCCAATAGACCTCATCTAGGCTTGTGTCCAGAAGCCAATGTTCCTCTCCAGGGGCGACCGGGATCTCGGGGTTGCATTCCAGACGCACCCGGGGAGACAGGCATTCATCTCGAGTGGAAGCAAAGAACCCCGCTCTGCTCTCGAGTCGCGACGGGTATCTCTTGGAGCTCACTGGGTGGACTAAAGGGAGTCAAGCCTCCTGAGGCGTTTGGAGAGAGGTCGCGAGGTTGGCCTCTAGGCCATGCAGGAGACGAAGGGCCTCATCTCCGCGATGACGGGGGAGTCTCGGGGTGGTTCTCGAGCGGCGGCCCCAGGGTGCGGTTTCTCACGAGGTACGACGGCGAGGTCAGTGAGCCTCTCGTGGGGCGCCAGGGAAGTCGGGTCTCCATGCGAGTGGCGAGGGGGAGCGCGTCATTGCTCTCGAGTCATGGTAGGGGAATCTGGCCTCGAGACGTGTTGAAGAAGGTCTCTCGAGGTCTTTCTCGGGTTGAGGCAGGAAACCCTGGCTTCCCTCGACTTGTGCAGGTGACCTCAGGGGGCTTCTCATGGTGGCTCTGAGAAGTCAGGGAAACTGGAGGTGGGAGGGGCCTCTCGGGACTCCACGGGGTTTGGTGCATTGGAAGAGGGCCTCATCTCCAGTTGAGGCAGGAAGCTCAGGGTTCCTCTGATTTCAGACTCCGATCGCAGGGTCCCTGCAGACTGGGGACAGGAGAGTCAGGCCTCGTCTTGGGTTGAGGCATGGAACTCCGCTTGCCTCTCGAGGTGTCCCCGGGGAGAGAGGCCACTTGTCGAGCTGTATTTGGAACCTGGGGGTTTTTTCCGGACGATGCACGGGCGAGTCACTGCCCCTTCGTGTTGACTTCATTCACAGGGTGGAGTTCGGAGAGGTGTCCGGGCATCGGGTTCTTACCAAGAGGGGACCGGGAAATCGGGGTGCTTCGCAATGTGGAAGCACCCACGAGGCCACGTCTGGAATGTCGTCGTGAGACCGGCCTCATCCTGAGGTGCGACCGGAAGGTCGGGAACCCCTTCCAGACAAAGCAGGGGAGTCGACCCTCCTGTCGAGATCAGGAGGGTAGAAGGGGCTCAGAGGAAGTGGTGCCGGAAAACCTCGGGGTTCCTCTCCAGGGAGACCGGGATGCCGGGGAACTTTGTGGGGCGCATCAAGGGTGCCAAGGACCGTTTCGACCTCCAATTCCTAACGTGGGACTTCTCCTGAGACGCTGTAGCGGGAAAGGGCTTCATCTTGCGATGACGGGGGAACCACGTGGCTTTTCTCGAGTTGCGGCGGGATTCTCGAGTTACGACGGGGAATTCAGGATGCCTCTTGTGTTGGCCCAGGGAAGTCCAATCTTCCATTCGAGTTGCGAAGGAAAGCTGGGGATTGCTCTCGAGTGACTGCAGGGCCAATAGACCTCATCTAGGCTTGTGTCCAGAAGCCAATGTTCCTCTCCAGGGGCGACCGGGATCTCGGGGTTGCATTCCAGACGCACCCGGGGAGACAGGCATTCATCTCGAGTGGAAGCAAAGAACCCCGCTCTGCTCTCGAGTCGCGACGGGTATCTCTTGGAGCTCACTGGGTGGACTAAAGGGAGTCAAGCCTCCTGAGGCGTTTGGAGAGAGGTCGCGAGGTTGGCCTCTAGGCCATGCAGGAGACGAAGGGCCTCATCTCCGCGATGACGGGGGAGTCTCGGGGTGGTTCTCGAGCGGCGGCCCCAGGGTGCGGTTTCTCACGAGGTACGACGGCGAGGTCAGTGAGCCTCTCGTGGGGCGCCAGGGAAGTCGGGTCTCCATGCGAGTGGCGAGGGGGAGCGCGTCATTGCTCTCGAGTCATGGTAGGGGAATCTGGCCTCGAGACGTGTTGAAGAAGGTCTCTCGAGGTCTTTCTCGGGTTGAGGCAGGAAACCCTGGCTTCCCGCGACTTGTGCAGGTGACCTCAGGGGGCTTCTCATGGTGGCTCTGAGAAGTCAGGGAAACTGGAGGTGGGAGGGGCCTCTCGGGACTCCACGGGGTTTGGTGCATTGGAAGAGGGCCTCATCTCCAGTTGAGGCAGGAAGCTCAGGGTTCCTCTGATTTCAGACTCCGATCGCAGGGTCCCTGCAGACTGGGGACAGGAGAGTCAGGCCTCGTCTTGGGTTGAGGCATGGAACTCCGCTTGCCTCTCGGGGTGTCCCCGGGGAGAGAGGCCACTTGTCGAGCTGTATTTGGAACCTGGGGTTTTTTCCGGACGATGCACGGGCGAGTCACTGCCCCTTCGTGTTGACTTCATTCACAGGGTGGAGTTCGGAGAGGTGTCCGGGCATCGGGTTCTTACCAAGAGGGGACCGGGAAATCGGGGTGCTTCGCAATGTGGAAGCACCCACGAGGCCACGTCTGGAATGTCGTCGTGAGACCGGCCTCATCCTGAGGTGCGACCGGAAGGTCGGGAACCCCTTCCAGACAAAGCAGGGGAGTCGACCCTCCTGTCGAGATCAGGAGGGTAGAAGGGGCTCAGAGGAAGTGGTGCCGGAAAACCTCGGGGTTCCTCTCCAGGGAGACCGGGATGCCGGGGAACTTTGTGGGGCGCATCAAGGGTGCCAAGGACCGTTTCGACCTCCAATTCCTAACGTGGGACTTCTCCTGAGACGCTGTAGCGGGAAAGGGCTTCATCTTGCGATGACGGGGGAACCACGTGGCTTTTCTCGAGTTGCGGCGGGATTCTCGAGTTACGACGGGGAATTCAGGATGCCTCTTGTGTTGGCCCAGGGAAGTCCAATCTTCCATTCGAGTTGCGAAGGAAAGCTGGGGATTGCTCTCGAGTGACTGCAGGGCCAATAGACCTCATCTAGGCTTGTGTCCAGAAGCCAATGTTCCTCTCCAGGGGCGACCGGGATCTCGGGGTTGCATTCCAGACGCACCCGGGGAGACAGGCATTCATCTCGAGTGGAAGCAAAGAACCCCGCTCTGCTCTCGAGTCGCGACGGGTATCTCTTGGAGCTCACTGGGTGGACTAAAGGGAGTCAAGCCTCCTGAGGCGTTTGGAGAGAAGTCGCGAGGTTGGCCTCTAGGCCATGCAGGAGACGAAGGGCCTCATCTCCGCGATGACGGGGGAGTCTCGGGGTGGTTCTCGAGCGGCGGCCCCAGGGTGCGGTTTCTCACGAGGTACGACGGCGAGGTCAGTGAGCCTCTCGTGGGGCGCCAGGGAAGTCGGGTCTCCATGCGAGTGGCGAGGGGGAGCGCGTCATTGCTCTCGAGTCATGGTAGGGGAATCTGGCCTCGAGACGTGTTGAAGAAGGTCTCTCGAGGTCTTTCTCGGGTTGAGGCAGGAAACCCTGGCTTCCCGCGACTTGTGCAGGTGACCTCACGGGGCTTCTCATGGTGGCTCTGAGAAGTCAGGGAAACTGGAGGTGGGAGGGGCCTCTCGGGACTCCACGGGGTTTGGTGCATTGGAAGAGGGCCTCATCTCCAGTTGAGGCAGGAAGCTCAGGGTTCCTCTGATTTCAGACTCCGATCGCAGGGTCCCTGCAGACTGGGGACAGGAGAGTCAGGCCTCGTCTTGGGTTGAGGCATAGAACTCCGCTTGCCTCTCGAGGTGTCCCCGGGGAGAGAGGCCACTTGTCGAGCTGTATTTGGAACCTGGGGGTTTTTTCCGGACGATGCACGGGCGAGTCACTGCCCCTTCGGGTTGACTTCATTCACAGCGTGGAGTTCGGAGAGGTGTCCGGGCATCGGGTTCTTACCAAGAGGGGACCGGGAAATCGGGGTGTTTCGCAATGCGGAAGCACCCACGAGGCCACGTCTGGAATGTACTTGTGAGACCGGCCTAATCCTGAGGTGCGACCGGAAGGTCGGGAACCCCTTCCAGACAAAGCAGGGGACTCGACCCTCCTGTCGAGATCAGGAGGGTAGAAGGGGCTCAGAGGAAGTGGTGCCGGAAAACCTCGGGGTTCCTCTCCAGGGGACCGGTATGCCGGGAACTTTGTGGGGCGCATCAAGGGTGCCAAGTACCGTTTCGACCTCCAATTCCTAACGTGGGACTTCTGAGACGCTGTAGCGGGAAAGGGCTTCATCTTGCGATGACGGGGGAACCACGTGGCTTTTCTCGAGTTGCGGCGGGATTCTCGAGTTACGACGGGGAATTCAGGTTGCCTCTTGTGTTGGCCCAGGGAAGTCCAATCTTCCATTCGAGTTGCGAAGGAAAGCTGGGGATTGCTCTCGAGTGACTGCAGGGCCAATAGACCTCATCTAGGCTTGTGTCCAGAAGCCAATGTTCCTCTCCAGGGGCAACCGGGATCTCGGGGTTGCATTCCAGATGCACCCGGGCAGACAGGCATTCATCTCGAGTGGAAGCAAAGAACCCCGCTCTGCTCTCGAGTCGCGACGGGTATCTCTTGGAGCTCACTGGGTGGACTAAAGGGAGTCAAGCCTCCTGAGGCGTTTGGAGAGAGGTCGGGAGGTTGGCCTCTAGGCCATGCAGGAGACGAAGGGCCTCATCTCCGCGATGACGGGGGAGTCTCGGGGTGGTTCTCGAGCGGCGGCCCCAGGGTGCGGTTTCTCACGAGGTACGACGGCGAGGTCAGTGAGCCTCTCGTGGGTCGCCAGGGAAGTCGGGTGTCCATGCGAGTGGCGAGGGGAGCGCGTCATTGCTCTCGAGTCATGGTAGGGGGATCTGGCCTGGAGACATGTTGAAGAAGGTCTCTCGAGGTCTTTCTCGGGTTGAGGCAGGAAACCCTGGCTTCCCTCGACTTGTGCAGGTGACCTCACGGGGCTTCTCATGGTGGCTCTGAGAAGTCAGGGAAACTGGAGGTGGGAGGGGCCTCTTGGGACTCCACGGGGTTTGGTGCATTGGAAGAGGGCCTCATCTCCACTTGAGGCAGGAAGCTCAGGGTTCCTCTGATTTCAGACTCCGATCGCAGGGTCCCTGCAGACTGGGGACAGGAGAGTCAGGCCTCGTCTTGGGTTGAGGCATGGAACTCCACTTGCCTCTCGAGGTGTCCCCGGGGAGAGAGGCCACTTGTCGAGCTGTATTTCGAACCTGGGGGTTTTTTCCGGACGATGCATGGGCGAGTCACTGCCCATTCGTGTTGACTTCATTCACAGGGTGGAGTTCGGAGAGGTGTCCGGGCATCGGGTTCTTACCAAGAGGGGACCGGGAGATCGGGGTGCTTCGCAATGTCGACGCACCCACGAGGCCACGTCTGGAATGTCGTCGTGAGACCGGCCTCATCCTGAGGTGCGACCGGAAGGTCGGGAACCCCTTCCAGACAAAGCAGGGGAGTCGACCCTCCTGTCGAGATCAGGAGGTTAGAAGGGGCGCAGAGGAAGTGGTGCCGGAAAACCTCGGGGTTCCTCTCCAGGGAGACCGGGATGCCGGGGAACTTTGTGGGGTGCATCAAGGGTGCCAAGGACCGTTTCGACCTCCAATTCCTAACGTGGGACTTCTCCTGAGACGCTGTAGCGGGAAAGGGCTTTCATCTTGCGATGACGGGGGAACCAACCGTGGCTTTTCTCGGAGTTGGCGGCGGATTCCTCGAGGTTACGACGGGGGACATTCAGCGGTGCCTCTCCTGTGTTGGCCCCAGGGAATGTCCAATCTCCATTCGCAGTGGCGACAGAAAGCTGACGGATGGGATTTGCTTCTCGAAGTGAACTGCAGGGCCAATAGCACCTTCACTCGTAGGCTTGTGTCCCAGAAGCCAATGTTCCTCTCCAGGGGCGGGACCGGGATCTCGGCGGTTGCATTCCAGACTCACCCGGGGTATCGACAGGCATTCATCTCGCAGTGACAGTCGAATGCCAAGGCTCCCGCTCTGCTCTCCGTAGTTCGCGACGGGTATGCTCTTGGTGAGCTCACTGGGTGGACTTAAAGGGATGTCAGCCCTCCCTGAGGCGTTTGGAG
>NW_020192056.1:0-20260 GCF_002263795.3 Bos taurus | reverse complement strand
GAGAGAGAGATAAGGAGAGATGCCTAGGCGACTATTTATATGCTAATCAGAGATGTCAAGAATAATAGTATGAGGAGAGCTCAGTAGGAAAATTCGGTGGAGAAAAGAGACTGAGTAGCTTGGTTTACGCGGAAGACCAATCAAACTTCAAGACAAGAAGTTAGCACCACTTACGTAGGCCGCAGGCGCCCTCTCGAATAGCGAAAGGTGCCTCACCCTAGACACCTTCTCGAGTGGGTCTTAGCAGCCCAGGCATAATTAGTAAGCGTGGTGGGTTCCGCGCTCCCAATGGAGACTCAGCTGGAAGTTAAAGGGAAGAATGACAAGGAACTTTATGAATTGGAGCTGTAAGTGAACTCTTTGACAGAGAGAGCGAGATGGTGGTGGGGGACAGCCCCCAGTGAAATCAGAGGTGAGAGCACAAAGCAATACAGTAGGCAGACTCTGGTTTTTTTGGGGGGCAGATGCTCGAGAATATCCGGGTGGACTCCTGAGGCTCGATCCCGCATTTGCGTATGCCGAGCCTCCTTCCTCATGACCTTTGTCCAGAGTGGAATGCCTCCCCGGCTCCCGGCACATGATCAGTGCATGCTCAGTCACGATATCAGGGCCTGCTCAGCCACGTGATCACTGACGGCACAGTCACGTGATCAGCGCCTCTCAGTCACGTGATCACCGTATGAGAAACACGTGATCAGTGAACGACCAGCCACGTGATCACTGCATGCGCAGTCAGGTGGTCAGTTCCTGATCAGCCTCCTGATCAGTGTGTGCACAGTCCCCTGATCAGCGCCTGTCAGTCACTGATCACTGCCTGATAAACACGTGATCAGTGCCCGAACAGCCACGTCATCAGTGCTTGCGCACTCACGTGATCAGTACATGATAGCCACGTGATCAGTGCGTGCACAGTCCCATGATCAGCGCCTGTCAGTCACTGATCATTGCCTGATAAACACGTGATCAGTGCATGATGAGCCATGTGATCAGTGCCTGATCAGCCACGTCATCAGTGCATGCGCAGTCACGTCATCAGTGCATGATAGCCACGGGATCAGTGCATGCTCAGTCACGTGATCTGTACTTGATCAGCCACGTGATCAGTGCCTGCAGAGTCACGTGATCAGGGCCTGCTGAGCTGCATGATTCCTGCCAGCTCATCTGCATGACAATTGCCAGCTGAGCTGCGTGATTCCTGCCTGGTCACGTGCTTGATTGTTGCCAGTTGAGCAGCATGATTCGTCACTGCTGAGCTCCATGCTTATTGCCTGCTGATTGCGTGGTTCGTGTCTGCTCAGCTCTTTGAGTATCGCCTCTTGAGGTCCCTGTTCGGTCGCCACCTGCCGGGGACCAGCCCCAACTGATCCAGGGTATTCGAAGGAGAGATGGCCTAGGCGACTATTTATATGCTAATCAGAGATGTCAAGAATAATAGTATGAGGAGAGCTCAGTAGGAAAATTCGGTGGAGAAAAGAGACTGAGTAGCTTGGTTTACGCGGAAGACCAATCAAACTTCAAGACAAGAAGTTTGCACCACTTACGTAGGCCGAAGGCGCCCTCTCGAATAGCGAAATGTGCCTCACCCTAGACACCTTCTCGAGTGGGTCTTAGCAGCCCAGGCATAATTAGTAAGCGTGGTGGGTTCCGCGCTCCAGATGGAGACTCAGCTGGAAGTTAAAGGGAAGAATGACAAGGAACTTTATGAATTGGAGCTGTAAGTGAACTCTTTGACAGAGAGAGCGAGATGGTGGTGGGGGACAGCCCCCAGTGAAATCAGAGGTGAGAGCACAAAGCAATACAGTAGGCAGACTCTGGTTTTTTTGGGGGGGAGATGCTCGAGAATATCCGGGTGGACTCCTGAGGCTCGATCCCACATTTGCGTATGCCGAGCCTCCTTCCTCATGACCTTTGTCCAGAGTGGAATGCCTCCCCGGCTCCCGGCACATGATCAGTGCATGCTCAGTCACGATATCAGTGCCTGCTCAGCCACGTGATCACTGACGGCACAGTCACGTGATCAGCGCCTCTCAGTCACGAGATCACCGTATGATAAACTCGTGATATGTGAACGACCAGCCATGTGATCACTGCATGCGCGGTCAGGTGGTCAGTTCCTGATCAGCCACCTGATCAGTGCGTGCACAGTCCCCTGATCAGCGCCTGTCAGTCACTGATCACTGCCTGATAAACACGTGATCAGTGCCCGAACAGCCACGTCATCAGTGCATGTGCAGTCACTGATCATTGCCTGATAAACACGTGATCAGTGCATGATGAGCCATGTGATCAGTGCCTGATCAGCCAGGTCATCAGTGCATGCGCAGTCACGTCATCAGTGCATGATAGCCACGTGATCAGTGCATGCTCAGTCACGTGATCTGGACTTGATCAGCCACGTGATCAGTGCCTGCAGAGTCACGTGATCAGGGCCTGCTGAGCTGCGTGATTCCTGTCAGCTCCTCTGCTTGACAATTGCCAGCTGAGCTGCGTGATTCCTGCCTGGTCACGTGCTTGATTATTGCCAGTTGAGCAGCATGATTCGTCACGTCTGAGCTCCATGCTTTTTGCCTGCTGATTGCGTGGTTCGTGTCTGCTCAGCTCTTTGAGTATCGCCTCCTGAGGTCCCTGTTCGGTCGCCACCTGCCGGGGACCAGCCCCAACTGATCCAGGGTATTCGAAGGAGAGATGGCCTAGGCGACTTTTTATATGCTAATCAGAGATGTCAAGAATAATAGTATGAGGAGAGCTCAGTAGGAAAATTCGGTGGAGAAAAGAGACTGAGTAGCTTGGTTTACGCGGAAGACCAATCAAACTTCAAGACAAGAAGTTTGCACCACTTACGTAGGCCGCAGGCGCCCTCTCGAATAGCGAAAGGTGCCTCACCCTAGACACCTTCTCGAGTGGGTCTTAGCAGCCCAGGCATAATTAGGAAGCGTGGTGGGTTCCGCGCTCCAGATGGAGACTCAGCTGGAAGTTAAAGGGAAGAATGACAAGGAACTTTATGAATTGGAGCTGTAAGTGAACTCTTTGACAGAGAGAGCGAGATGGTGGTGGGGGACAGCCCCCAGTGAAATCAGAGGGGAGAGCACAAAGCAATACAGTAGGCAGACTCTGGTTTTTTTGGGGGGCAGATGCTCGAGAATATCCGGGTGGACTCCTGAGGCTCGATCCCGCATTTGCGTATGCCGAGCCTCCTTCCTCATGACCTTTGTCCAGAGTGGAATGCCTCCCCGGCTCCCGGCACATGATCAGTGCATGCTCAGTCACGATATCAGTGCCTGCTCAGCCACGTGATCACTGACGGCACAGTCACGTGATCAGCGTCTCTCAGTCACGTGATCACCGGATGATAAACACGTGATCAGTGAACGACCAGCCACGTGATCACTGCATGCGCGGTCACGTGGTCAGTTCCTGATCAGCCACCTGATCAGTGCGTGCACAGTCCCCTGATCAGCGCCTGTCAGTCACTGATCACTGCCTGATAAACACGTGATCAGTGCCCGAACAGCCACGTCATCAGTGCATGCCCAGTCACGTGATCAGTGCATGATAGCCACGTGATCAGTGCGTGCACAGTCCCATGATCAGCGCCTGTCAGTCACTGATCATTGCCTGATAAACACGTGATCAGTGCATGATGAGCCATGTGATCAGTGCCTGATCAGCCACGTCATCAGGGCATGCGCAGTCACGTCATCAGTGCATGATAGCCACGTGATCAGTGCATGCTCAGTCACGTGATCTGGACTTGATCAGCCACGTGATCAGTGCCTGCAGAGTCACGTGATCAGGGCCTGCTGAGCTGCGTGATTCCTGCCGGCTCATCTGCATGAAAATTGCCAGCTGAGCTGCGTGATTCCTGTCGGCTCATCTGCTTGACAATTGCCAGCGGAGCTGCGTGATTCCTGCCTGGACACGTGCTTGATTATTGCCAGTTGAGCAGCATGATTCGTCACTGTTGAGCTCCATGCTTATTGCCTGCTGATTGCGTGGTTCGTGTCTGCTCAGCTCTTTGAGTATCGCCTCCTGAGGTCCCTGTTCGGTCGCCACCTGCCGGGGACCAGCCCCAACTGATCCAGGGTATTCGAAGGAGAGATGGCCTAGGCGACTATTTATATGCTAATCAGAGATGTCAAGAATAATAGTATGAGGAGAGCTCAGTAGGAAAATTCGGTGGAGAAAAGAGACTGAGTAGCTTGGTTTACGCGGAAGACCAATCAAACTTCAAGACAAGAAGTTTGCACCACTTACGTAGGCCGCAGGCGCCCTCTCGAATAGCGAAAGGTGCCTCACCCTAGACACCTTCTCGAGTGGGTCTTAGCAGCCCAGGCATAATTAGGAAGCGTGGTGGGTTCCGCGCTCCAGATGGAGACTCAGCTGGAAGTTAAAGGGAAGAATGACAAGGAACTTTATGAATTGGACCTGTAAGTGAACTCTTTGACACAGAGAGCGAGATGGTGGTGGGGGACAGCCCCCAGTGAAATCAGAGGTGAGAGCACAAAGCAATACAGTAGGCAGACTCTGGTTTTTTTTTGGGGGAGATGCTCGAGAATATCCGGGTGGACCCCTGAGGCTCGATCCCGCATTTGCGTATGCCGAGCCTCCTTCCTCATGACCTTTGTCCAGAGTGGAATGCCTCCCCGGCTCCCGGCACATGATCAGTGCATGCTCAGTCACGATATCAGTGCCTGCTCAGCCACGTGATCACTGACGGCACAGTCACGTGATCAGCGCCTCTCAGTCACGTGATCACCGTATGATAAACACGTGATCAGAGAACGACCAGTCACGTGATCACTGCATGCGCGGTCAGGTGGTCAGTTCCTGATCAGCCACCTGATCAGTGCGTGCACAGTCCCCTGATCAGCGCCTGTCAGTCACTGATCACTGCCTGATAAACACGTGATCGGTGCCCGAACAGCCACCTCATCAG
Source organism: Bos taurus (assembly GCF_002263795.3). Taxonomy (NCBI): domain Eukaryota; kingdom Metazoa; phylum Chordata; class Mammalia; order Artiodactyla; family Bovidae; genus Bos; species Bos taurus. The sequence continues at coordinate 15,324 of NW_020192056.1, read as the reverse complement.
TGCGTGCGCAGTCACGTCATCTGTGCATGATACCCACGTGATCAGTGTGTGCAGAGTCCCATGATCAGCGCCTGTCAGTCACTGATCATTGCCTGATAAACACGTGATCAGTGCATGATGAGCCATGTGATCAGTGCCCGATCAGCCACGTCATCAGTGCATGCGCAGTCACGTCATCAGTGCATGATAGCCACGTGATCAGTGCATGCTCAGTCACGTGATCAGTACATGATCAGTCACGGGAACAGTGCATGATCATTTACGTGATCTGTGCATGATCAGTCACCTGACCAGTATATGGTAGCTACGTGATCATTGCATGACGAGCCACGGAGCAGTGCATGATAGCCACGTGATGTGTGCATGATCAGTTACGTGAGCAGAGTATGATCAGCCACGTTATCTGTGCATGAGTTCCCCGTGATCAGTGCATGATCAGTCACGTGACCAGTACATGGTTGCTACGTGATCATTGCAAGATCAGCCACGTGAACAGTGCATGATAGCCACGTGATCAGTGCATGATCAGTCACGTGACCAGTACATGGTAGCTACGGGATCATTGCATGATCAGCCACGTGATCAGTGCATGATAGCCACGTGATCAGTGCATGATAGCCACGTGATCAGTGCATGATCAGTCACGTGATACGTGTGTGATCAGCCACGTGATCAGTGCCGGATCAATTACTTTACCATTGCATGATCAGTCATGTGACCAGTACATATTAGCTACGTGATCATTGCAGGATCAGCCACGAGAGCACTGCATGATAGACACGTTATCAGTGCATGATCAGCTACATGAGCAGTGTATGAGCAGCCACGTGATCAGTGCATGATCAGACACGTGAACAGTGTATAATCATCCACGTGTTCAGTGCATGGGCAGTCATGTGTTCAGTGCATGATATAGACATGATCAGTGCATGATCAGTCTCGTGATCAGTTCATGATCAGCCAAGTAATCAGTGCATGATAGCCACGTGATATGTTCATGATCAGTTATGTGAGCAGTGTATGATCAGCCACGTGATCAGTGCATGATTGCCACGTGATCAGTGCATGATCAGTCATGTGACAGGTGTGTGATCAGCCACGTGAACAGTGCATGTTCAGCCACGTGATCAGTGCATGATAGCCACGTGATCAGTGCATGATCAGTTACGTGAGCAGTGTATGATCAGCCACCTGATCAGTGCATGGTCAGACACGTGAACAGTGTATTATCAGCCACATTATCAGTGCATGATATCTAAGTGATCAGTGCATGATCAATCACGTGATCAGTGTTTGATAAGCAACGTGAACAGTGCATGCTCAGTCACGTGATCAGGGCCTGCTGAGCTGCGTGATTACTGTCTGCTCATCTGCTTGACAATTGCCAGCAGAGCTGCACGATTCCTGCCTGTCATCTGCTTGACAATTGCCAGCTGTGCTGCGTAATTCCTGCCTGCTCAGCTGCTTGATTATTGCCAGCTGAGCAGCATGATTCCTCAGAGCTGAGTTCCATGATTATTGCCTGATGACTGTTTGATTCGTGCCTACTCAGCTCTTTGTTTATTGCCTCCAGAGGCACATGATCAGTGTATGATACCAAACATGATCAGCGCATGATCAGTCACCTGATCAGAGCATGATCAGTCACGTGATCAGTGCATGATCAGTAAAGTGATCAGTGCATGATAGCCACGTGATCAGTGCATGATAGCCACGTGATCAGTGCATGATAGCCACGTGATCAGTGCATGATCAGTTCACGTGATGAGTGTATGATCAGCCACGTGATCAGTGCATGATCAATTACTTTACCATTGCATGATCAGTCACGTGACCATTGCATACAATTACATGATCAGTGCATGCCCAATCACGTGATCAGTGCATGAGAGCCACGTGATCAGTGCATGATAGCCACGTGATCAGCGCACGATCAGTCCCGTGATGAGTGTATGATCAGCCACGTGATCAGTGCATGATCAATTACTTTACCATTGCATGATCAGTCACCTGACCAGTGCATACAATTACATGATCAGTGCATGCCCAATCACGTAATCAGTGCATGAGAGCCACGTGATCAGTGCATGATCAGTCATGTGATAGGTGTTTGAGCAGCCACGTGAACAGTGCATACTCAGTCACGTGATCAGGGCCTGCTGAGCTGCGTGATTCCTGTCTGCTCATCTGCTTGACAATTGCCAGCTGAGCTGCACGATTCCTGCCTGTCATCTCCTTGACAATTGCCACCTGTGCTGCGTAATTCCTGCCTGCTCATCTACTTGATTATTGCGAGCTGAGCAGCATGATTTCTCAGAGCTGAGTTCCATGATTATTGCCTGCTGACTGTTTGATTCGTGCCTACTCAGCTCTTTGTTTATTGCCTTCAGAGGCACATTATCAGTGTATGATAGCAAACATGATCAGCGCATGATCAGTCACATGATCAGCGCCATTAAGTCACGTGAACACTACATGATAGTCATGAGATCAGTCCATGCCCAGTCTCGGTATCAGTGCATGATCAGCCACCTGACCGGTGCATGATAGTCACGTGATCATTGCATGATAGCCACGTGATCAGTGCATGATCAGTAACGTGATCAGTGCATGATCAGCCACGTGATCAGTGCATGATCAATTACGGGATCAGTGCATGATCACTCACGTGACCAGTACATGGTAGCTACGTGATCTGCATGATCAGCCATGTGAGCAGTGCATGATAGCCACGTGATCAGTGCATGATCAGTTTCGGGAGCAGAGTATGATCAGCCACTTAATCAGTGCATGATAGCCACGTGATCACTGCATGATCTGTCACATGATCAGTGTATGATCATCCACGTGATCAGTGCATGGGCAGTGATGTGATCAGTGCATGATACAGACGTGATCAGTGCAAGATCAGTCTCGTGATCAGTGTATGATCAACCACGTGATCAGTGCACAATAGCCAGGTAATGAGTGCATGATAGGCAGATGACCAGTGCATTATCAGTCACTTGATCAGTGTATGATCAGCCAAGTAATCAGTGCATGATAGCCAACTCATAAGTGCATGATCAGTCACGTGATCAGTGCATGGTCAGTCAGGTGATCAGTGCATGATCAGTCACGTGATCAGTGTATGATAATCCACCTGATCAGTGCATGTGGAGTCATGTAATCAATGCATGATAGCGCCGTGATCAGTGCCTGATCAGTCCCGTGAAGAATGTATGATCAGCCAAGTGATCAGTGCATTATAGCCACGTGATCAGTGCATGATCAGTCACGTGATACGTGTGTGATCACCCACGTGATCAGTGCATGATATCCAGGTGATCAGTGCATGATAGCCCCGTGATCACTTCATGAGTAGTCATGTGATCTGTGCATGACCAGGCACGTGATCAGTGTATGACCAGCCAAGTGATCAGTGCATGATAGACACGTGATCAGTGCATGATCAGCCACGTGATCAGTGCATGATAGCCACGTAATCATTGCATGAAGGCCACGTGATCAGTGCATGATCAGCCAGGTGATCAGTGCATGATAGCTTCGTGATCAGTTCATGATTAGTCACGTGATTTGTGCATGACCAGGCAGGTGATCACTGTATCATTAGCCACATGAACAGTGCATGATAGCCAGGTGATCAGTGCATGATCAGTCACCTGTTGGGTGTATGATCCGTCACGTTACCAGTACATGGTAGCTATATGATCATTGCATGATCAGTCACGTGATCAGTGCATGATCAGTCATGTAATCTGTGCATGACCAGGCACGTGATCAGTACATGATCAGTCACGTGAACAGTGCATGATCATTTACGTGAACTGTGCATGATCAGTCACGTGGCCAGTATATGGTTTCTACCTGATCATTGCATGATCAGCCACGTGAGCAGGGCATGATAGCCACGTGATCAGTGCATGACCAGTCACGTGATCAGTACATGATCAGTCACGTGAACAGTGCATGATCATTTACGTGATCTGTGCATGATCAGTCACGTGGCCAGTATATGGTAGCTACGTGATCATTGCTTGACCAGCCATGTGAGCAATGCAAGATAGTCACGTGATGTGTGCATGATCAGTTATATGAGCAGAGATGATCAGCCACGTGATCAGTGCATGAGCGCCACGTGATCAGTGCATGATGAGTCACGTGACAGGTGTGTGATCAGCCATGTGAAAGTGCATGTTCAGCCACGTGATCAGTGCATGATAGCCACGTGATCAGTGCATGATATCCAAGTGATCAGTGCATGATCAATCACGTGATCAGTGCATGCTCAGTCACGTGATCAGGGCCTGCTGAGCTGCGTGATTACTGTCTGCTCATCTGCTTGACAATTGCCAGCTGAGCTGCACGATTCCTGCCTGTCATCTTCTTGACAATTGCCAGCTGTGCTGCGTAATTCCTGCCTGCTCAGCTGCTTGATTATTGCCAGCTGAGCAGCATGATTCCTCACAGCTGAGTTCCATGATTATTGCCTGATGACTGTTTGATTCGTGCCTACTCAGCTCTTTGTTTATTGCCTTCAGAGGCACATTATCAGTGTATGATAGCAAACATGATCAGCACATGATCAGTCACATGGTCAGCGCCATTAAGTCACGTGAACACTACATGATAGTCATGTGATCAGTCCATGTTCAGGCACGTGATCAGTGCATGATCAGCCACGTGATCAGTGCATGATCAGTCACGTGATCAGTGCATGATCAGCCACGTGATCAGTACATGATCAGTCACGTGACCAGTACATGGTAGCTACGTGATCATTGCATGATCAGCCACGTGATCTGTGCATGATAGCCACGTGATCAGTGCATGATAGCCACGTGATCAGTGCATACAATTACGTGATCAGTGCATGCGCAATCACGTGATCTGTGCATGAGAGCCACGTGATCAGTGCATTATCATTCATGTGATAGGTGTGTGTTCAGTGACGTGAAAAGTGCATGCTCAGTCACGTGATCAGGGCCTGCTGAGCTGCGTGATTACTGTCTGCTCATCTGCTTGACAATTGCCAGCTGAGCTGTATGAATCCTGCCTGTCATCTCCTTGACAATTGCCACCTGTGCTGCATAATTCCTGCCTGGTCATCTACTTGATTATTCCCAGCTGAGCAGCATGATTTCTCAGAGCTGAGTTCCATGATTATTGCCTGCTGACTGATTCCTGCTTACTCAGCTCTTTGTTCATTGCCTCCAGAGGCACATGATCAGTGTATGACACCAAACATGATCAGCACATGATGAGTTACATAATCAATGCATGATAAGCCAGGTGATCAGTGCATGATCAATTACGTGATCAGTGCATGATCAGTCATGTGACGAGTACATGGTAGCTGCGTGATCATTGCATGATCAGCCACGTGAGCAGTGCATGATAGCCACGTGATCAGTGCATGATCAGCCACGTGATCAGTACATGATCAGTCACGTGATCAGTGCATGATCAGCCACGTGATCAGTGCATGATACCTACGTGACCAGTTCATGATTAGTCACGTGATCTGTGCCTGACAGGCACGTAATCAGTGCCTGATATCCACGTGTTCAGTGAATTATAGCCACGTGATCAGTTCATGATTAGTCACGTGATCTGTGCATGACCAGGCACGTGAAAAGTGTATGATCAGCCACGAAATCAGGGCATTATAGCCAAGTGATCAGTGCATGATCAGTCAAGTGATCAGTGCGTGAACAGTCACGTGATCAGTGCAGGATCAATTACGTGATCAGTGCAGGATCTGTCAGGTGACCAGTACATGATTGCTACGTGAACATTGCATGATCACCCACGTGAGCCGTGCATGATAGCCAAGTGATCAGTGCATGATCAGCCACGTGATCAGTGCATGATCAATTACGTGATGAGTGCATGACCTGTCACGTGACCAGTACATGGTAGCTACGTGATCATTGCATGATCAGCCACGTGAGCCGTGCATGATAGCCACGAGATCAGTGCATGATCAGTCACGTGATCATCGCATGATCAGTCACGTGAACAGTGCATGATAAGTCAGCTGATCAGTGCCTGATCAATTACGGGATCAGTGCATGATCACTCACGTGACCAGTACATGGTAGCTACGTGATCATTGCATGATCAGCCATGTGAGCAGTGCATGATAGCCGCGTGATCAGTGCATGTTCAATTTCGGGAGCAGAGTATGATCAGCCACTTGATCAGTGCATGATAGCCACGTGATCACTGCATGATCTGTCACATGATCAGTGTATGATCATCCACGTGATCAGTGCATGGGCAGTCATGTGATCAGTGCATGATACAGACGTGATCAGTGCAAGATCAGTCTCGTGATCAGTGTATGATCAGCCAAGTAATCAGTGCACTATAGCCAACTCATCACTGCATGATCAGTCACGTGATCAGTGCATGATCAGTCACGTGATCAGTGTATGATAATCCACGTGATCAGTGCATGTGGAGTCATGTAATCAATGCATGATAGCGCCGTGATCAGTGCCTGATCAGTCCCGTGAAGAGTGTATGATCAGCCAAGTGATCAGTGCATTATAGCCACGTGATCAGTGCATGATCAGTCACGTGATACGTGTGTGATCACCCACGTCATCAGTGCATGATATCCAGGTGATCAGTGCATGATAGCCACGTGACCACTTCATGAGTAGTCATGTGATCTGTGCATGACCAGGCACGTGATCTGTGCACGACCAGGCAGGTGAACAGTGTATGATCAGCCACGTGAACAGTGCATGATAGCCACGTGATCAGTGCATGATCAGTCACCTGATGGGTGGATGATCAGTCACATGACCAGTACATGGTAGCTATATGATCATTGCATGATCAGCCACGTGAGTAGTGCATGATAGCCACGTGATCAGTGCATGATCAGTGAGGTGATCAGTGCATGATCAGTCATGTAATCTGTGCATGACCAGGCACGTGATCAGTGTATGACCAGCCATGTGATCAGTGCATGATAGCCACGTGATCAGTGCATGATCGGTCACGTGATCAGAGCATGATCAGTCACGTGATCAGTGCATGATCAGCCACATGATCAGTGCATGATCAATTACGTCAACAGTGCATGATCAGTCACGTGACCAGTATATGGTAGCTGCGTGATCAGTGTATGACCAGCCAAGTGATCAGTGCATGATAGCCACGTGATCAGTGCATGATCAGTCACGTGATCAGTGCATGATCATTCACGTGATCAGTGCATGATCAGACACATGATCAGTGCATGATCAGTCACGTGACCAGTACATGGTAGCTGCGTGATCATTGCATGATCAGCCACGTTAGCAGTGCATGGTAGCCACGTGATCAGTGCTTGATCAGCCACGTGATCAGTGCATGATCAGCCACATGATCAGTGCATGATCAATTACGTCATCAGTGCATGATCAGTCACCTGACCAGTACATGGTAGCTGCGTGATCAGTGTATGACCAGCCAAGTGATCAGTGCATGATAGCCACGTGATCAGTGCATGATCAGTCACGGGATCAGTGCATGATGAGCCACGTGATCAGTGCTGGATCAATTACATGATCAGTGCATGATCAGTCAGGTGACCAGTACATGGTTGCTACGTGATCATTGCATGATCACCCACTTGAGGAGAGCATGATAGCCACGTGATCAGTGCATGATCAGTCACGTGATCTGTAAATGATCAGTCACGGGAACAGTGCATGATCAGCCACGTGATCAGTGCATGATCAATTACGTGATTAGTGCATGATCAGTCACGTGACCAGTACATGGTAGATACGTGACCAGTACATGCTAGCTACGTGATCATTGCATGATCAGCCACGTGATCAGTGCATGATCAATCACGTGATCAGTGTATGATCAGCCACGTGATCAGTGCATGATCAATTACGTGATCAGTGCATGATAGTCACGTGACCAGTATATGGTAGCTACGTGATCATTACATGATCAGCCAGGTGAGAAGTGCATGATAGCCACGTGGTGTGTGCATGATCAGGTACGTGAGCAGAGTATGATCAGCCACGTGATCAGTGCATGAGTGCCACGTGATCAGTGCATGATCAGTCACGTGACAGGTGTGTGGTAAGCCACGTGAACAATGCATGTTCAGCCACGTGATCAATGCATGATATCCATGTGATCAGTGCTTGATCAGTTACATGAACAGTGTGTGATCAGCCACGTGAGCAGTGCATGGTCAGACAGGTGAACAGTGTATGATCAGTCACGTGACCAGTATATGGTAGCTACGTGATCATTGCATGATCAGCCGTGAGATCTGTGCATGATAGCCACGTGATCACTGCATGATAGCCACGTGATCAGTGCATGATCAGTCACGTGATCAATGCATGATCAGCCACGTGATCAGTGCATGACGAGGCACGTTATCAGTATGACCAGCCAAGTGATCAGTGCATGATAGCCACGTGATCAGTGCATGATCAGTCACGTGATCAGTGCATGATCAGTCACGTGATCAGTGTATGATCAGCCACGTGATCAGTGCATGATCAGCCACATGACCAGTGCATGATCAATTACGTGATCAGTGCATGATCATTCACGTGACCAGTACATGGTAGCTACGTGATCATTGCATGATCAGCCACGTGAGCAGTGCGTGATAGCCACGTGATCAGTGCATGATCAGCCACGTGATCAGTGCATAATCAGTCACGTGATCAGTGCATGGTCAGTCACGTGATCAGTGCATGATCAGCCACGTGATCAGTGCAGGTGGAGTCATGTAGTCAATGCCTGATAGCGCCATAATCAGTGCACGATCAGTCCCGTGATGAGTGTATGATCAGCCACGTGATCAGTGCATGATCAGCCACATGACCAGTGCATGATCAATTACGTGATCAGTGCATGATCATTCACGTGACCAGTACATGGTAGCTACGTGATCATTGCATGATCAGCCACGTGAGCAGTGCGTGATAGCCACGTGATCAGTGCATGATCAGCCACGTGATCAGTGCATAATCAGTCACGTGATCAGTGCATGGTCAGTCACGTGATCAGTGCATGATCAGCCACGTGATCAGTGCAGGTGGAGTCATGTAGTCAATGCCTGATAGCGCCATAATCAGTGCACGATCAGTCCTGTGATGAGTGTATGATCAGCCAAGTGATCAGTGCAAGATAGCTACGTGATCAGTGCATGATCAGTCACATGATAAGTGCATGATCAGCCACGTCATCAGTGCATGATAGCCACGTGAGCAGTGCATACAATTACGTGTTCAGTGCATGCGCAGTCACGTGATCAGTGCATGATACCCACGTGATCAGTGCGTGCAGAGTCCCATGATCAGCGCCTGTCAGTCACTGATCATTGCCTGATAAACACGTGATCAGTGCATGATGAGCCATGTGATCAGTGCCTGATCAGCCACGTCATCAGTGCATGCGCAGTCACGTCATCAGTGCATGATAGCCACGTGATCAGTGCATGCTCAGTCACGTGATCTGGACTTGATCAGCCACGTGATCAGTGCCTGCAGAGTCACGTGATCAGGGCCTGCTGAGCTGCGTGATTCCTGCCGGCTCATCTGCATGAAAATTGCCATCTGAGCGGCGTGATTCCTGTCGGCTCATCTGCTTGACAATTGCCAGCTGAGCTGCGTGATTCCTGCCTGGTCACGTGCTTGATTATTGCCAGTTGAGCAGCATGATTCGTCACTGCTGAGCTCCATGCTTATTGCCTGCTGATTGCGTGGTTCGTGTCTGCTCAGCTCTTTGAGCATGGCCTCCTGAGGTCCCTGTTCGGTCGCCACCTGCCGGGGACCAGCCCCAACTGATCCAGGGTATTCGAAGGAGAGATGGCCTAGGCGACTATTTATATGCTAATCAGAGATGTCAAGAATAATAGTATGAGGAGAGCTCAGTAGGAAAATTCGGTGGAGAAAAGAGACTGAGTATCTTGGTTTAGGCAGAAGACCAATCAAACTTCAAGACAAGAAGTTTGCACCACTTACGTAGGCCGCAGGCGCCCTTTCGCACAGCGAAAGGTGCCTCACCCTGGACACCTTCTCGAGTGGGTCTTAGCAGCCCAGGCATAATTAGTAAGCGTGGTGGGTTCCGAGCTCCAGATGGAGACTCAGCTGGAAGTTAAAGGGAAGAATGACAAGGAACTTTATGAATTGGAGCTGTAAGTGAACTCTTTGACACAGAGAGCGAGATGGTGGTGGGGGACAGCCCCCAGTGAAATCAGAGGGGAGAGCACAAAGCAATACAGTAGGCAGACTCTGGTTTTTTTGGGGGGCAGATGCTCGAGAATATCCGGGTGGACTCCTGAGGCTCGATCCCGCATTTGCGTATGCCGAGCCTCCTTCCTCATGACCTTTGTCCAGAGTGGAATGCCTCCCCGGCTCCCGGCACATGATCAGTGCATGCTCAGTCACGATATCAGTGCCTGCTCAGCCACGTGATCACTGACGGCACAGTCACGTGATCAGCGCCTCTCAGTCACGTGATCACCGGATGATAAACACGTGATCAGTGAACGACCAGCCACGTGATCACTGCAAACGCAGTCAGGTGGTCAGTTCCTGATCAGCCACCTGATCAGTGCGTGCACAGTCCCCTGATCAGCGCCTGTCAGTCATTGATCACTGCCTGATAAACACGTGATCAGTGCCCGAACAGCCACGTCATCAGTGCATGCGCAGTCACGTGATCAGTGCATGACAGCCACGTGATCAGTGGGTGCACAGTCCCATGATCAGCGCCTGTCAGTCACTGATCATTGCCTGATAAACACGTGATCAGTGCATGATGAGCCATGTGATCAGTGCCTGATCAGCCAAGTCATCAGTGCATGCGCAGTCAACTCATCAGTGCATGATAGCCACGTGATCAGTGCATGCTCAGTCACGTGATCTGGACTTGATCAGCCACGTGATCATTGCCTGCAGAGTCACGTAATCAGGGCCTGCTGAGCTGCGTGATTCCTGCCGGCTCATCTGCATGACAATTGCCAGCTGAGCTGCGTGATTCCTGTCGGCTCATCTGCTTGACAATTGCCAGCTGAGCTGCGTGATTCCTGCCTGGTCACGAGCTTGATTATTGCCAGTTGAGCAGCATGATTCGTCACTGCTGAGCTCCATGCTTATTGCCTGCTGATTGCGTGGTTCGTGTCTGCTCAGCTCTTTGAGTATTGCCTCCTGATGTCCCTGTTCGGTCGCCACCTGCCGGGGACCAGCCCCAACTGATCCAGGGTATTCGAAGGAGAGATGACCTAGGCGACTATTTATATGCTAATCAGAGATGTCAAGAATAATAGTATGAGGAGAGCTCAGTAGGAAAATTCGGTGGAGAAAAGAGACTGAGTAGCTTGGTTTACGCGGAAGACCAATCAAACTTCAAGACAAGAAGTTAGCACCACTTACGTAGGCCGCAGGTGCCCTCTCGAATAGCGAAAGGTGCCTCACCCTAGACACCTTCTCGAGTGGGTCTTAGCAGCCCAGGCATAATTAGTAAGCGTGGTGGGTTCCGCGCTCCCGATGGAGACTCAGCTGGAAGTTAAAGGGAAGAATGACAAGGAACTTTATGAATTGGAGCTGTAAGTGAACTCTTTGACAGAGAGAGCGAGATGGTGGTGGGGGACAGCCCCCAGTGAAATCACAGGTGAGAGCACAAAGCAATACAGTAGGCAGACTCTGGTTTTTTTGGGGGGCAGATGCTCGAGAATATCCGGGTGGACTCCTGAGGCTCGATCCCGCATTTGCGTATGCCGAGACTCCTTCCTCATGAACTTTGTCCAGAGTGGAATGCCTCCCCGGCTCCCGGCACATGATCAGTGCGTGCTCAGTCACGATATCAGGGCCTGCTCAGCCACGTGATCACTGACGGCACAGTCACGTGATCAGCGCCTCTCAGTCACGTGATCACCGGATGATAAACACGTGATCAGTGAACGACCAGCCACGTGATCACTGCATGCGCAGTCAGGTGGTCAGTTCCTGATCAGCCTCCTGATCAGTGTGTGCACAGTCCCCTGATCAGCGCCTGTCAGTCACTGATCACTGCCTGATAAACACGTGATCAGTGCCCGAACAGCCACGTCATCAGTGCTTGCGCACTCACGTGATCAGTACATGATAGCCACGTGATCAGTGCGTGCACAGTCCCATGATCAGCGCCTGTCAGTCACTGATCACTGCCTGATAAACACGTGATCAGTGCCCGAACAGCCACGTCATCAGTGCATGTGCAGTCACTGATCATTGCCTGATAAACACGTGATCAGTGCATGATGAGCCATGTGATCAGTGCCTGATCAGCCACGTCATCAGTGCATGCGCAGTCACGTCATCAGTGCATGATAGCCACGTGATCAGTGCATGCTCAGTCACGTGATCTGGACTTGATCAGCCACGTGATCAGTGCCTGCAGAGTCACGTGATCAGGGCCTGCTGAGCTGCGTGATTCCTGCTGGCTCATCTGCTTGACAATTGCCAGCTGAGCTGCGTGATTCCTGCCTGGTCACGTGCTTGATTATTGCCAGTTGAGCAGCATGATTCGTCACTGCTGATCTCCATGCTTATTGCCTGCTGATTGCGTGGTTCGTGTCTGCTCAGCTCTTTGAGTATCGCCTCCTGAGGTCCCTGTTCGGTCGCCACCTGCCGGGGACCAGCCCCAACTGATCCAGGGTATTCGAAGGAGAGATGGCCTAGGCGACTATTTATATGCTAATCAGAGATGTCAAGAATAATAGTATGAGGAGAGCTCAGTAGGAAAATTCGGTGGAGAAAAGAGACTGAGTAGCTTGGTTTACGCCGAAGACCAATCACACTTCAAGACAAGAAGTTTGCATCACTTACGTAGGCCGCAGGCGCCCTCTCGAATAGCGAAAGGTGCCTCACCCTAGACACCTTCTCGAGTGGGTCTTAGCAGCCCAGGCATAATTAGGAAGCGTGGTGGGTTCCGCGCTCCAGATGGAGACTCAGCTGGAAGTTAAAGGGAAGAATGACAAGGAACTTTATGAATTGGAGCTGTAAGTGAACTCTTTGACAGAGAGAGCGAGATGGTGGTGGGGGACAGCCCCCAGTGAAATCAGAGGGGAGAGCACAAAGCAATACAGTAGGCAGACTCTGGTTTTTTTGGGGGGCAGATGCTCGAGAATATCCGGGTGGACTCCTGAGGCTCGATCCCGCATTTGCGTATGCCGAGCCTCCTTCCTCATGACCTTTGTCCAGAGTGGAATGCCTCCCCGGCTCCCGGCACATGATCAGTGCATGCTCAGTCACGATATCAGTGCCTGCTCAGCCACGTGATCACTGACGGCACAGTCACGTGATCAGCGTCTCTCAGTCACGTGATCACCGGATGATAAACACGTGATCAGTGAACGACCAGCCACGTGATCACTGCATGCGCGGTCACGTGGTCAGTTCCTGATCAGCCACCTGATCAGTGCGTGCACAGTCCCCTGATCAGCGCCTGTCAGTCACTGATCACTGCCTGATAAACACGTGATCAGTGCCCGAACAGCCACGTCATCAGTGCATGCCCAGTCACGTGATCAGTGCATGATAGCCACGTGATCAGTGCGTGCACAGTCCCATGATCAGCGCCTGTCAGTCACTGATCATTGCCTGATAAACACGTGATCAGTGCATGATGAGCCATGTGATCAGTGCCTGATCAGCCACGTCATCAGGGCATGCGCAGTCACGTCATCAGTGCATGATAGCCACGTGATCAGTGCATGCTCAGTCACGTGATCTGGACTTGATCAGCCACGTGATCAGTGCCTGCAGAGTCACGTGATCAGGGCCTGCTGAGCTGCGTGATTCCTGCCGGCTCATCTGCATGAAAATTGCCAGCTGAGCTGCGTGATTCCTGTCGGCTCATCTGCTTGACAATTGCCAGCGGAGCTGCGTGATTCCTGCCTGGACACGTGCTTGATTATTGCCAGTTGAGCAGCATGATTCGTCACTGTTGAGCTCCATGCTTATTGCCTGCTGATTGCGTGGTTCGTGTCTGCTCAGCTCTTTGAGTATCGCCTCCTGAGGTCCCTGTTCGGTCGCCACCTGCCGGGGACCAGCCCCAACTGATCCAGGGTATTCGAAGGAGAGATGGCCTAGGCGACTATTTATATGCTAATCAGAGATGTCAAGAATAATAGTATGAGGAGAGCTCAGTAGGAAAATTCGGTGGAGAAAAGAGACTGAGTAGCTTGGTTTACGCGGAAGACCAATCAAACTTCAAGACAAGAAGTTTGCACCACTTACGTAGGCCGCAGGCGCCCTCTCGAATAGCGAAAGGTGCCTCACCCTAGACACCTTCTCGAGTGGGTCTTAGCAGCCCAGGCATAATTAGTAAGCGTGGTGGGTTCCGCGCTCCAGATGGAGACTCAGCTGGAAGTTAAAGGGAAGAATGACAAGGAACTTTATGAATTGGACCTGTAAGTGAACTCTTTGACACAGAGAGCGAGATGGTGGTGGGGGACAGCCCCCAGTGAAATCAGAGGTGAGAGCACAAAGCAATACAGTAGGCAGACTCTGGTTTTTTTTTGGGGGAGATGCTCGAGAATATCCGGGTGGACCCCTGAGGCTCGATCCCGCATTTGCGTATGCCGAGCCTCCTTCCTCATGACCTTTGTCCAGAGTGGAATGCCTCCCCGGCTCCCGGCACATGATCAGTGCATGCTCAGTCACGATATCAGTGCCTGCTCAGCCACGTGATCACTGACGGCACAGTCACGTGATCAGCGCCTCTCAGTCACGTGATCACCGTATGATAAACACGTGATCAGAGAACGACCAGTCATGTGATCACTGCATGCGCGGTCAGGTGGTCAGTTCCTGATCAGCCACCTGATCAGTGCGTGCACAGTCCCCTGATCAGCGCCTGTCAGTCACTGATCACTGCCTGATAAACACGTGATCGGTGCCCGAACAGCCACCTCATCAGTGCGTGCGCAGTCACGTCATCTGTGCATGATACCCACGTGATCAGTGCGTGCAGAGTCCCATTATCAGCGCCTGTCAGTCACTGATCATTGCCTGATAAACACGTGATCAGTGCATGATGAGCCATGTGATCAGTGCCCGATCAGCCACGTCATCAGTGCATGCGCAGTCACGTCATCAGTGCATGATAGCCACGTGATCAGTGCATGCTCAGTCACGTGATCAGTACATGATCAGTCACGGGAACAGTGCATGATCATTTACGTGATCTGTGCATGATCAGTCACCTGACCAGTATATGGTAGCTACGTGATCATTGCATGACGAGCCACGGAGCAGTGCATGATAGCCACGTGATGTGTGCATGATCAGTTACGTGACC
>NW_020192055.1:0-9351 GCF_002263795.3 Bos taurus | reverse complement strand
TTTCCGGACGATGCACGGGCGAGTCACTGTCCCTTCGTGTTGACTTCATTCACAGCTGGAGTTCGGAGAGGTGTCCGGGCATCGGGTTCTTTACCAAGAGGGACAGGAAATCGGGGTGCTTTCGCAATGTGGAAGCACCACAGGCCACGTCTGGAATGTCTTCGTGAGACCCGGCCTCATCCTGAGGTGCGACCGAAGGTCGGGAACCCCTTCCAGACAAAGCAGGGGAGTCGACCCTCCTGTCAGATCAGGAGGGTAGAAGGGGCTCAGAGGAAGTGGTGCCGGAAACCTCGGTGTTCCTCTCAGGGAGACCGGGATGCCGGGGAATTTGTGGGGGCATCAAGGGCGCCAAGTACCGTTTCGACACTCCAATTCCTAACGTGGGACTTCTCCTGAGACGCTGTAGCGGGGAAAGGGCTTCATCTTGCGATGACGGGGAACCACGTGGTTTTTCTCGAGTTGCGGCGGGATTCTCGAGTTACGACGGGGATTCAGGATGCCTCTTGTGTTGGCCCAGGAAGTCAATCTTCCATTCGAGTTGCGAAGGAAAGCTGGGGATTGCTCTCGAGTGCTGCAGGCCAATAGACTCATCTAGGCTTGTGTCCAGAAGCCAATGTTCCTCTCCAGGGCGACCAGGGATCTCGGGGTTGCATTCCAGACGCCACCGGGGAGACAGGCATTCATCTCGAGTGGAAGCAAAGACGCCGCCTGCTCTCGAGTCGCGACGGTATCTCTTGGAGCTCACTGGGTGGACTAAGGGTCAAGCTCCTGAGGCCGTTTGGAGAAGTCGCGAGTTGCCTCTAGGCATGCAGGAGACGAAGGCCTCATCTCCGCGAATGACGGGGGAGTCCTAGGGGTGGTTCTCGAGCGCGCCAGGGTGGGTTTCTCACGAGGTGCGACGGCGAGGTCAGTGAGCCTCTCGTAGGGCCCGGGAAGTCGGGTCTCCATGCGAGTGGAGAGGGGGGAGCGCGTCATTGCGCTCGGAGTCATGGTAGGGGACCTGGCAATGGAGACGGGTTTGAAGAAGTGTCTTGAGGTCTTTCTCGGTGAGGCAGGAAACCTGGTTCCCTCGACTTGTGCAGTGACCTAGGGGCTTCTATGGTGGCTCTGAGAAGTCAGGGAAACTGGAGGTGGGAGGGCCTTCGGGACTCCACGGGTTTGGTGCATTGGAAAGGGCCTCTCAGTTGAGGCAGGAACTCAGGGTTCTCTGATTTCAGACTCCGATCGCAGGGTCCTGCAGACTGGGGACAGGAGAGTCAGGCCTCGTCTTGGGTTGAGGCATGGAATCCGCTTGCCTCTCGAGGTGTCCCCGGGAGAGAGGCCACTTGTCGAGCTGTATTTGGAACTGGGGGTTTTTCCGGACGATGCACGGGCGTCACTGCCTTTGTTGACTTCATTCAGGTGGAGTTCGGAGAGGTGTCCGGGGCATCGGGTTTATCAAGAGGGACGGGAATCGGGGTGCTTCGCAAGTGGAGCACCCAGAGGCCACGTCTGGAATGTTCGTGAGACCGGCCTCATCCTGAGGTGCGCCCGGAAGGTCGGGAACCCCTTCCAGACAACGCAGGGGAGTCGACCCTCTGTCGAGATCAGGAGGTAGAAGGGGCTCAGAGGAAGTGGTGCCGGAAAACCTCGGTGTTCCTCTCCAGGGAGACCGGATGCCGGGGAACTTTGTGGGCGCATCAAGGGTGCCAAGTACCGTTTCGACTCCAATTCCTAACGTGGGACTTTCCTGAGACGCTGTAGCGGGAAAGGGTTCACTTGCGATGACGGGGGACCACGTGGTTTTTCTGGAGTTGCGGCGGGATTCTCGAGTTAGACGGGGAATTCAGGATGCTCTTGTGTTGGCCAGGAAGTCAATCTTCCATTCGAGTTGCGAAGGAAGCTGGGGATTGCTTCGAGTGACTGCAGGGCCAATAGACCTCATCTAGGCTTGTGTCCAGAAGCATGTTCTCTCCAGGGGCGACGGGATTCGGGGTTGCATTCCAGCGCACCCGGGAGACAGGCATTCATCTCGGTGGAAGCAAGACCCGCTCTGCTCTCGATCGCGACGGGTATCTCTTGGAGCTCACTGGGGTGGACTAAGGGAGTCAAGCTCCTGAGGCGTTTGGAGAGAGGTCGCGAGATTGGCTCTAGGCCATGCAGGAGACGAAGGCCTCATCCGCGATGACGGGGGAGTCTCGGGGTGTTCTCGAGCGGCGGCCCCAGGGTGCGGTTTCTCACGAGGTACGACGGCGAGGGCAGTGAGCAGCTCGTGGGGCGCCAGGGAAGTCGGGTCTCCATGCGAGTGGCGAGGGGGAGCGGTCATTGCTCCGAGTCATGGTAGGGATCTGGCCTCGAGACGTGTTGAAGAAGGTCTTCGAGGTCTTTCTCGGGTTGAGGCAGGAACCTGGTTCCTCGACTTGTGCAGGTGACCTCAGGGGCTTCTCATGGTGGCCTGAGAAGCAGGGAACTGGAGGTGGGAGGGGCTCTCGGGACTCCACGGGGTTTGGTGCATTGGAAGAGGGCCTCATTCCCAGTTTGAGGCAGGAACCTCAGGGTACCTCTGTTCAGACCCCGTCGGCAGGGTCCCTGCAGACTGGGGGACAGGAGAGTCAGGCCTCGTCTTGGTTGAGGCATGGAACTCGCTTCCTCTCGAGGTGTCCGGGGAGAGAGGCATTGTGAGCTGTATTTGGACTGGGGTTTTTTCCGGTCGATGCACGGGGAGTCACTGCCTTCGTGTTGATTATTACAGGGTGGAGTTGGAGAGGTTGGGCATGGTTTACAGACGGGGGGAAATGTGGTGTTTCGAATGTGGAAGCACACGAGGCAGTTGGATGTCGTCGTGAGCCCGCCTCATCCTGAGGTGCGAGCGGAAGGTCGGGACCCTTTCCAGCAGGGGGAGCGACTCTGTCGAGACAAGGAGGTGGAGGGGTCAGAGGAGTGGTGGGAAAACTCGGTGTTCTCTCAGGGAGACCGGGATGCCGGGGAACTTTGTGGGGCGGCAGTCAGGGTGCAAGTACCGTTTCGACTCCATTCCTACGTGAGGCTTCTCTGAAACGCTAGTAGCGGGAAGGGCTTCAATCTTGCGATGAGGGGGAACCAAGTGGTTTTTCTCGAGTTGCGGCGGGATTCTCGAGTTACGACGGGGAATTCAGGATGCACTCTTGTGTTGGCCCAGGGAAGTCCAATCTTCCATTGGTTGCGAAGTGAAACTGGGATTGCTCTCTGAGTGACTGCAGGGCGCCACATAGACCTCATCTAAGGCTGGTGTCAGAAGCCGAGGTCCTCTCCATGGGCGACCAGGGATCTCGGGGGTTGCATCCAGGACGCCCCGGGGCAGACAGGCATTCATCTCGAGTGGAAGCAAAGACCCGCTCTGCTCTCGGGTCGCGGAACCAGGGTATCTCTTGGAGCTCACTGCGGTGGAGACTAAGGAGTCATGCATCCTGAGGCGTGTGGAGGGAGGTCGCAGTTGGCTCTAGGCATGCAGGAGACGAAGGCCTCATCTCGCGATGACGGGGGAGTCTGGGGTGGTTCTCGGCGGGGCCGCAAGGGGTGCGGTTTCTCCAGAGTGGCGACGGAGGTCAGTGAGCTCTCGTGGGGCGCAGGAAGTGGGGTTCATGCGATGCGAGGGGGCGCGTCCATTGCTATTCGAGTCCTGGTAGGGGAACTGGCTTCTGAGAACGTGTTGAAGAAGGTCTCTCAGGTCTTTTGGGTTGAGGCAGGGAACTGGCTTCCTCGACTTGTGCGGGTGACTCAGGGGGCTTTATGGTGGTTGAAAGTCAGGGGAAACTGGAGGTGGAGGGCGGTCGTCGGCGATTCAACGGGGTTTGGTGCATTGGAAGAGGGTCATTCAGTTGAAGGCCAGAACTAGGTTTCTGATTTCAGACTCCCGATGAGGGTCCTGCGATGGGGAAAGGAGGTAGGCTGTTTGGTTGAGGCATGAACTGCCCTCTCTGGCCTCTCGAAGGTGTCCCGGGGAGAGAGGCCACTTGTCGACTGTGTATTTTGGAAACCTGGGGGTTTTCCGGACGATGCACGGGCGAGGTCATGCCCCTTCGGGTTTTACTTCATTCACAGGGTGGACTTCGGCGAGGTGGTCCGGGCATCGGCGTTCTTCTCCAAGAGGGGAACCGGGAAATCGGGGTGCTTCGCAATGTGGAAAGCACCCACGAGGGCCACGTCTGGAATGTCCGTCGTGAGCCCGGCCTCAATCCTGAGGTGCACCGGAAGGTCGGAACCCCTTCCAGACAAGCAGGGGAGTCGACCCCTTCCTTCGAGATCAGGAGGGTAGAAGGGCTCAGGGAATGGTGCCCGGAAAACCTCGGTGTTCCTCTCCAGGGAGACCGGGATGCCGGGAACTTTGTGGGGGGGCGCATCAAGGTGCCAAGTACCGTTTCGACCTCCAAATTCTAACCGTGGGTGACTTTTTTCTCCTTGAGACGCTGTAGCGGGAAGGGCTTTCATCTTGCGATGACGGGGGAACCACGTGGTTTTTTCTCGAGTTGCGGCGGGATTCTCGAGTTAGCGACGGGGAATTCAGGATGCGCTCTTGTGGTTGGCCCAGGGAAGTCCAATCTTCATTCGAGTTGCGAAGGAAGCTGGGGATTGCTCTCGAGTGACTGCAGGGCCAATAGACTCATCTTAGGGTTGTGTCCAGAACGCGGGTCCTTCCAGGCCGACCGGGGATCTCGGGGTTGCATTCCAGACGCACCCGGGGACGAACAGCATTATACTCGGATGGAAGCAAACGAACCCCGCTTGCTCTCGAGTCGCGGACGGAGTATCTCTTGGAAGCTCCAACTTGGGTGGGACTTAAAGGGAGTCAAGCCTCCTGAGGGCGTTTGGAAGAGAATGGTCGCGAGGTTAGCGTCTAGGCCATGCAGGAGACGAAAGGCCCTATCTCGCGATGACGGGGGAATCTGCGGGGTGGTTCTGTCGAAGCGGCGGGCCCCCAGGTGCGTGGTTTCTACGACGGGTAGGACGGCCGGAGGTCAGTGAGCCTCTCGTGGGCGCCAGGGAAGTCGGGTCTCCACGCGAGTGGCGAGGGGGAGCGCGTCATTGCTCTCGAGTCCTGGTAGGGGAACCTGGCTCGAGACGGTTGAGAAGGTTCTCGAGGTCTTTCTCGGGTTGAGGCAGGAAACCCTGGCTTCCCTCGATTGTGCAGGTGACCTCAGGGGCTTCTCATGGTGGCTCTGAGAGTCAGGGAACTGGAGGTGGGAGGGGCCTCTCGGGACTCCACGGGGTTTGGTGCATTGGAAGAGGGCCTCATCTCCAGTTGAGGCAGGAACCTCAGGTTCCTCTGATTTCAGACTCCGATCGCAGGGTCCCTGCAGACTGGGGACAGGGAGAGTCAGGCCTCGTCTTGGGTTGAGGCATGGAACTCCGCTTGCCTCTCGAGGTGTCCCCGGGAGAGAGCCACTTGTCGAGCTGTATTTGGAACCTGGGGGTTTTTCCGGACGATGCACGGGCGGTCACTGCCCTTCGTGTGACTTCATTCACAGGCTGGAGTTCGGAGAGGTGTCGGGCATCGGGTTCTTACCAAGAGGGACCGGGAAATCGGGTGCTTCGCAATGTGGAAGCACCCACTCAGGCCACGTTCTGGAATGTCGTCGTGAGCCCGGCCTCATCCCTGAGGTGCGCACCGGAAGTCGGGAACCCTTCCAGACGGTCAAAGCAGTGGGAGTCGACCCTCTGCTCGAGATCAGGAGGTCGAAGGGGCTCAGAGGAAGTGGTGCCGGAAAAACCTCGGTGTCTCCTTTCCTTCCAGGAGACCGGGATGCCGGGGAACTTGGTGGGGGGCGTCCTCAAGGGCAGTACCGTTTCCACCTCCACTTCCAACCGTGGGGCTTCTCCTGAGACGCTGAGCGGAAAGGTTCATCTTGCGATGACGGGGGGAACCACTGGTTTTTCTCGAGTGTGGCGGAGTCTCGATTACGAGGGGAATTCAGGATGCCTCTTGTCGTTGGCCCAAGGGAGTCCCAATCTTCCCATTCCGAGTTGCGAAGGAAAGCTGGGGATTTGCTCTCGGAGTGACTGCAGGGCCAATAGACCTCATCTAGGCTTGTTCCAGAAGCCAATGTTCCCTCTCCAGGGGGCGACCAGGGATCTCGGGGTTGCATTCCAGACGCACCCGGGGAGACAGGCATTCATCTCGAGTGGAAGCAAAGAACCCGCTCTGCTCTCGAGTCGCGACGGGTATCTCTTGGAGCTCACTGGGTGGACTAAAGGGAGTCAAGCCTCCTGAGGCGTTTGGAGAGAGGTCGCAGAGGTTGGCCTCTAGGCCATGCAGGAGACGAAGGCCCTCATCTCCGCGATGACGGGGAGTCTCGGGGTGCGTTCTCGAGCGGCGGCCCCAGGGTGCGGTTTCTCACGAGGTGCGACGGCGAGGTCAGTGAGCCTCTCGTGGGGCGCCAGGGAAGTCGGGTCTCCATGCGAGTGGCGAGGGGGAGCGCGTCATTGCGCTCGAGTCATGGTAGGGGACTTGGCTGGAGACTGTTGAAGAAGGTCTCTCGAGGTCTTTCCGGGTTGAGGCAGAACCTGGGGTTCCTTCGACTTGTGCAGGGTGACCCTCAGGGGCTTCTTCATGGTGGCTCTGAGGAAGCCAGGCGAACTGGAGGTGGGGAGGGGCCTCTCGGACTCCACTGGGTTTGTGATTGGAAGGAGGCCTCATCTCCAAGTTGAGAGCATGGAACTGCAGGTCGTACCCTCTGATTTCATGACTCCGATCGCAGGGTCCTGCAGAACTGGGGACAGGAGAGTCAGGCCGCGTCTTGGGTTGAGCCATGGAACTCCGCTTGCCTCTCGAGATGTCCCCGGGGAGAGAGGCCGCTTGTCGAGCTGTATTTGGAACCTGGGGATTTTTCCCGAACGATGCCACGGAAAACTGCCCTTGTGTTGACTTCATTCACAGGGTGGAGTGTCGGAGAGGTGTGTCGGGCATCGGGTTCTTATAAGAGGGCCGAGGAATCGGCGGTCCTACGGAATGTGTACCACCCACCGAGGCCACGTCTGGAATGTCTTCGTGAGGCCGGCCTCATCCTGAGGTGCGACCGGAAGGTCGGGAACCCTTCAGACAAAGCGGGGAGTCACCTCCCGTCCAGATCAGAGGGGGAAAGGGCTCAGAGGAGGGGGTGCCGGAAAACTCAGGGTTCTCTCGAGGGAGACGGGGATTTCGGGGAACTTTGTGGGTCGCATCAAGGGTGCCAAGTGCTTTCGACCTCCAATTCCTAACGTGGGATTCTCCTGAGGCGCTGTAGCGGGAAAGGGCTTCATCTTGCGATGACGGGGGAGCACCACGTGGTTTTTCTCGAGTTACGGCGGATTCTCGAGTTACGACGGGGAATTCAGGATGCCTCTTGTGTTGGCCCAGGCAAGTCAATTTCCACTTGAGTTGCGAAGGAAAGCTGGGCATTGTCTCGCGAGTGACTGCAGGGGCAATAGACTATCTAGGCTTGTGGTCCAAAGCCATGTTCCTCTCCAGGGGCGACAGGGATTCCTGGGGGTTGCATTCCAGACGCACCCGGGGAGACAGGCATTCATCTCGAGTGGAAGCAAAGAACCCGCTCTGCTTCTAGGTCGCGACGGGTATTCTTGGAAGCTCACTTGGGTGGACTCAAGGGAGTCAAGCCTCCTGAGGCGTTTGGAGAGAGGGTCGCGGATTGGTCTTAGGCCATGCAGGAGACTAAGGCCCTCTTCTCTCGATGACGGGGGAATCTCGGGGTTGTTCTCGAGCGGCGGTCCCAGTGGGCGGTTTCTCACGAGGTACGACGGCGAGGTCAGTGAGCCTCTCGTGGGGGCCAGGGAAGTCGGTCTCCTATGCGAGTGGCGAGGGGGAGCGCGTCTTGCTCCGGGCCATGGTAGGGGATCTGGCCTCGAGACGTGTTGAAAAAGGTCTCTCGAGGTCTTTCCCGTGTTGAGGCAGGAAACCTGGGTTCCTTCGACTTGTGCAGGTGACTCAGGGGGCTTCTCATGGTGGTCTTGAGAAGCCAGGGAACTGGCAGGTGGGAGGGGCCTTCTCGGGACTCCACTGGGTTTGTGCATGGACGAGGGATGCATTCGCTTGAGGAGGACGAGGTACCTCTTGATTTTCAGACTCCGATGAGAGGCCTGCAGACTGGGGACAGGAGAGTCTAGGTCCTCGGTCTGGGTTGAAGGCATGAAATGCGTTGCTCTCGAGATGTCCCGGGAAGAGGCCGCTTGGGAGCTGTCTTTGGAACCTGGGTTTTTCCGAACGACTGACGGAAAACTGCCCCTTCGTTTGATCTTCATTCTGAAGGGTGGGAGTTCGGGAGGTGTCCGGGCATCGGGTTCTTTCAAGCGGGAGGGAAGATCGGGGTCTACGGAATGTGGAACACCTCACAGAGGCCACGTCTGGAATGTCTTGTAGAGACGGCCTCATCCTGAGGTGCGACCGGAAGGTCGGGAACCCTTTCCAGACAAGGGGGAGTCCGACCCTCCCGTCCAGCATAGGAGGGGAGAAATGGCGTCAGAGGAGGGGGTGCCGGAAACGTAGGGTTCTCTCGAGGGAGACGGGATTTCGGGGAACTTTGTGGTCGGCATCAGGTGCCAAGTGCCTTTCCGACCCTCCAGTTCTAACGTGGGCTTACTGAGGCGTCGGGAAAGGGCTTCATCTTGCGAATGAGGGGGAGTCACGTGGTTTTTCTCCGAGTTAACGGCGGGATTCCTCATGAGTCTACGACGGGGAATTCAGGATGCTTTGTGTGTTGGCCAGGCAAGTTCAATCCTTTCCACTGAGTTGCGAGGAAAAGCCTGGGCATTGCTCTCGCAGTGCTGCGAGGCAATAGACTGCATCTAGGCTTGTGTCAGAAGCTCCCAATGTTTCCTCTCTCGGGGCTGACAGGGATTCGGGGTTGCATTCCAGAACGCACCGGGGAGAACAGGCATCTCTCGAGTGGAGAGCAAAGCTCCGCTCTGGCTCTCGGATCGCGACGGGTATCTCTGAGCTCACTGGTGGAGATCAAGGGAGTCAAGCCTCGAGGCGTTTGGAGAGAGGCGCGAGATTGGTCCTAACGGCCATGAGCGAACGAAGGCCCTCATCTGGCTGCGGGGGAATTTGGGGTTGTTCCGGACGGCGGCCCATGTGCGGTTTTCCAGAGGTACGACGGCGAGGTCTAGTGAGCTTCTGGGGCGCCAGGAGAGTCGGTGTCTAATGCGAGTGGAGGGGAGGCGGTCATTGCCCGAGCATGGGTAGGGGACTCTGGCCCGAGACTGTTGAAGAGGTTCTCAGAGGTCTTTCCGCGGTTGAGGAGGACCGGGTTCCCCGCTTTGGCAGCGTGAGGCTCAGGGGCTTCTATGGTGGTCTGAGAGCCAGGGACAGCTGGAGGTGAGAGGGGCCCTCGGGACTCAATG
>NW_020192054.1:0-2688 GCF_002263795.3 Bos taurus | reverse complement strand
GGGCGGGGAGGGGGGGGGGCTTGTGGGTTTTTAAGGTTTTCCTTTAATTTTTTTTTCCTTTTTTTTCTTCTTTCCCTTTTTGTTTTTTTTTTTTTTTTTTTTTTTTTTTTCTTTTTTCCTCTTTTTGGTTTTTTTTAGCTCCCAGCAACCAGGATTCTGCAGAGTGTCAACAAGAGCGTCAGCAAGAGATGGGAGATCTGCAGTTCCAGAGGTCCTAGCAACTTCCAGCGAGCAGCAAAGACCCAGCATAGTCAAAACGAATTCAATGTTACCCAAAACAAATAAATAAACGGACAGAAGTTCTTGGAACACACGACTGAGGTTGGGGGTGAGGCAGTACATGTATGTGCCAGGATACTCTTAAAGTATACTCTTAACGTAGATGAGGAGAACAAGGTAGGAGGAAAACTTACTGTTTGGTTCAGGTCGCTTCGGAGCCTTTTGGGGGAACCGACCTGAAGCCAGAGTCTAGCCGAAATACACAGGCTTTGAACATCGCTGAAGACCAACATTTCCTAAGGAAAAAACGCATTGCTTAGCTCAAGGTTTGTCTGGGAAATTCTTACACATCAGGAGATGGCTCCGAGGTGGATTTCTACAAAGAACATCCATGCAAAGGACAAGCCTGCACAGCTCTGTGCACATCTGCCCCCTCCCCCCCTCACAGCCAGCAGCATTTCCAAGTGACCTCCTAAGGCCTTCGCCAAACTACAGGGGCACCTCTGGGCTTCCTGTTTCCCTCATTTTTCGGAATCTTTTCTAAAAAAAAAGAAAAACAAAAAGCAAATTAAAAAAAAAAAAAAAACCCGCACATTTCTTCGTACAATGCCACAGTGGAAGGAACACAGGCCTTCAATATTAAGACCTAAATTTGCAAAAAACTTGGAGCTTGGTTTTTTGTTTTGTTTGGTTTTGTTTTGTTTGAATCAAACCACCACATCATTTAAAAGTTTTACACGTTCTAATTATTCGGTTCCAAAACACCAAACTTGTACTGCACACGGTCCCCATGGAAAGGCCCCCTCAGCAGGACAGCCACAGATGCTGCCATGAAAGGGCAGCAGGGTGCCCTCCTCCCTTGTTTGCTGCCTGGGCGGCCACCGGGTTTTGAAACCCATGCACCCTACTAAGTTTCTAGGGTGCAATTCGTGGACCCTTCCCTTTCCCATCCCAGCAGGTGGTCAAGGGCCCGCTGGCCTCCAAAGTGCCAGAAGCAGGGCTGGGCCAGCCGGCCAGAGTTCAGGGTTCTGGCCCTTGGACTTGCAGCGGACACTCGGCTGCTTGGGAAAACCGCGCGGCTCTGACCTTTCAGCAAAGGGGTGGAGCGGTCAAGGCCTTGAGCCCAAAGGCGAGGCCTTTCTGCGACCGCCAGGTTGTGCCAACAGAGGGCGGACTACGTGGTTCCCTGCTCCACGCAGTCCCAGTTCCCTGACCTGTGGTCCGCACCCCTCCGCCGCGCCCACTGGATGCCGACCCTTGGGGACCCAGGAGCGCACGCAGTGGGCGTTCCCAGCCGCCACGGCGACCCCCGAGAGGACAACGGGGAAGCCCTCCCCCACCCCCGCCAGGAGCCGACCCCCGCCCCGCGCCGCCCCGCCCCTGCCATGCTCCCGGTGCCTTCCCAGCCGCAGTGGGGATCCCCGGAGCACAACTGGGACCGCCCCCCATCCCCGCCACGACCCGGTTCCCGACCCGCGCCGCCCGGCTTCGCCCCGCCCCGGGCGCGCTCCCGGTGCGCTGCCCACCTTCACCACGGGCTCCCGGTGAGCCCCGCCCCCACGCCCGGTTCCAGGAGAGCCTCTGGGACCTCGCTCCCGCCGCCCGGTGAAACGGGAGGACAATCCATCCAGCCCACAGAGGCAATCCAAGCTGTCTAGAATTCAGGGATCCAACGAGGGCTACGGAAAGGAAAGACGACCTGACCTAGGAGGGCCATGATATTCTATAGAACCGGACAAAGTTGGTTTCCAAGGAAACTTGATTCCTTGGAACCCGGAAAGCTGGTTCTTTTCATATGCAATTCCAAACCCTGAGCTCCTTCCCAAAGCCTGCCTGGCCGCCAGCCCCACCCCCCACTCCCCAGAAAAAACGGCTCAAAGAAATCTTTTCCATCTCAGGCGGAAAACTGGAAGATGTCTTGTCTTGTCTGTCTGGATTGATGTCTGTGTCAGTGTGAGCCTTGTGATTTTTGATAATAGTGCTCAAGTTCTGAGTTCTTATTTCAATGGTCTCAAGACAAGGCAGCCCTTGCAAACCCAACTGCTTCCAATACAAGAAAACTTTGACCTCAGGGAATGTCAGAGTCCCGTGAACTGGGAACTAGTCAATATGAAATATCTAGTAGTTTTGTTTTTGCTCCTCTACTGTAGACATGTCTAAGAGTCATCAACATGAAGCACAAAATGTTCATAGTGCCTCGGTTTGTTCTAAGGTAAAAATTGCTATATCGTTCTATCTGTCACAAGCTTGTCAACGAGAAAGTACCTCGAAAGAACAGGAACAAAACGAAAAATTAAATGTGATATGAGCTTTTAGATAAACTATGAACACTAATTACACTCGAAAATATCTGCCTATGAGAGTCTTGATTGAAGGCAGAGGAGAAGGCGGAGAGATGGTGATGATGGTTGGCCATCATAATTCGATGGACCATGAGTTTATAGCAACCCCTGAGAGTTGTCATCTCTT
>NW_020192053.1:0-26450 GCF_002263795.3 Bos taurus | reverse complement strand
GAGCAGCATGATTCCTCACAGCTGAGTTCCATGATTATTGCCTGCTGACTGTTTGATTCATGCCTACTCAGCTCTTTGTTTATTGCCTCCAGAGGCACATGATCAGTGTATGATAGCAAACATGCTCAGCGCATGATCAGTCACATGGTCAGCGCCATTAAGTCACGTGATCACTACATGATAGTCATGTGATCAGTCCATGCTCAGTCACGGTATCAGTGCATGATAGCCACGTGATCAGTGGCATGAATCCAGTCACCTGTGATCAGTGCATGAATCAGTCACGTGATCAGTGTATGATCAGGCAAGTGATCAGTGGCATTGATCAGCCACATTGACCAGTGGCATGATCAATTACGTGATCAGTGCATGATCATTCACGTGACAGTACATGGTAGCTACGTGATCATTGCATGATCAGCCACGTGAGGCAGTCCGTGATAGCCACCGTGATCAGTGCATGACAGCCACGTGATCAGTGGCCATAATCAGATCCGTGATCAGTGCATGGTCAGTCACAGTGATCAGTGCATGATTCATCCACATGATCAGTGCATGTGGAGTCATGTAGTCAATGCCTGATAGCGCCATAATCAGTGCACGATCAGTCCCGTGATGAGTGTATGATCAGCCAAGTGATCAGTGCAAGATAGCTACGTGATCAGTGCATGATCAGTCACATGATAAGTGCATGATCAGCCACGTCATCAGTGCATGATAGCCACGTGAGCAGTGCATACAATTACATGGTCAGTGCAGGCGCAATCACGTGATCAGTGCATGAGAGCCACGTGATCAGTGCATGATCATTCACGTGATAGGTGTGTGATCAGCGACGTGAACAGTGCATGCTCAGTCACGTGTTCAGGGCCTGCTGAGCTGCGTGATTACTGTCTGCTCATCTGCTTGACAATTGCCAGCTGAGCTGTACGATTCCTGTCTGTCATCTCCTTGACAATTGCCACCTGTGCTGCATAATTCCTGCCTGCTCATCTACT
Source organism: Bos taurus (assembly GCF_002263795.3). Taxonomy (NCBI): domain Eukaryota; kingdom Metazoa; phylum Chordata; class Mammalia; order Artiodactyla; family Bovidae; genus Bos; species Bos taurus. Next base: position 25,452 of record NW_020192053.1, on the reverse strand, counting down.
TGATTATTGCCAGCTGAGCAGCATGATTTCTCAGAGCTGAGTTCCATGATTATAGCCTGCTGACTGATTCCTGCCTACTCAGCTCTTTGTTCATTGCCTCCAGATGCACATGATCAGTGTGTGACACCAAACATGATCAGCACATGATCAGTCACATGATGAATGCATGATAAGCCAGGTGATCAGTGCATGATCAATTACGTGATCAGTGCATGATCAGTCATGTGACCAGTACATGGTAGCTGGGTGATCACTGCATGATCAGCCACGTGAGCAGTGCATGATAGCCACGTGATCAGTGCATGATCAGTCACGTGATCTGTGCATGATCAGTCACGTGTTCAGTGCATAATCAGCCACGTGATCAGTGAATGATCAATTACGTGATCAGTGCACGATCACTCACGGGACCAGTACATGGTAGCTACGTGATCATTTCATGATCAGCCACGTGATCAGTGCATGATCAATTACGTGATCAGTGCATGATCAGTTACGTGAGCAGTGTATGATCAGCCACGTGATCAGTGCATGGTCAGACACGTGAACAGTGTATGATTAGCCACGTGATCAGTGCATGATATCCAAGTGATCAGTGCTTGATCAATCACGTGATCAGTGTATGATCAGCCAGGTGAACAGTGCATGCTCAGTCACGTGATCAGGGACTGCTGAGCTGCGTGATTCCTGTCTGCTCATCTGCTTGACAATTGCCAGCTGAGCTGCACGATTCCTGCCTGTCATCTGCTTGACAATTGCCAGCTGTGCTGTGTAATTCCTGCCTGCTCAGCTGCTTGATTATTGCCAGCTGAGCAGCATGATTCCTCACAGCTGAGTTCCATGATTATTGCCTGCTGACTGTTTGATTCATGCCTACTCAGCTCTTTGTTTATTGCCTCCAGAGGCACATGATCAGTGTATGATAGCAAACATGCTCAGCGCATGATCAGTCACATGGTCAGCGCCATTAAGTCACGTGATCACTACATGATAGTCATGTGATCAGTCCATGCTCAGTCACGGTATCAGTGCATGATCAGCCACGTGATCAGTGCATGATAGCCACGTGATCATTGCATGATAGCCACGTGATCAGTGCATGATCAGCCAGGTGATCAGTGAATGATTGCTACGTGATCAGTTCATGATTAGTCACGTGATCTGTGCATGACCAGGCAGGTGATCAGTGTATGATCAGCCACGTGAACAGTGCTTGATAGCCACGTGATCAGTGCATGATCAGTCACCTGATGGGTGTATGATCTGTCACGTGACCGGTACATGGTAGCTACATGATCATTGCATGATCAGCCACGTGAGTAGTGCATGATAGCCAGGTGATCAGTGCATGATCTGTGACGTGATCAGTGCAATGATCAGTCATGTAATCTGTGCATGACCAGGCACGTGATCAGTGTATGACCAGCCATGTGATCAGTGCATTAAAGCCACGTGATCAGTGCATGATAAGTGACGTGATCAGTGCATGATCAGTTAAGTGATCAGTGCATGATCAGTCACGTGACCAGTACATGGTAGCTGCGTGATCAGTGTATGAACAGCCAAGTGATCAGTGCATGATAGCCACGTGATCAGTGCATGATCAGTCACGGGATCAGTGCATGATGAGCCACGTGATCAGTGCTGGATCAATTACATGATCAGTGCATGATCAGTCAGGTGACCAGTACATGGTTGCTACGTGATCATTGCATGATCACCCACTTGAGGAGGGCATGATAGCCACGTGATCAGTGCATGATCAGTCACGTGATCAGTACATGATCAGTCACGGGATCAGTGCATGATCATTTACATGATCTGTGCATGATCAGTCACGTGACCAGTATATGGTAGCGACGTGATCATTGCATGACCAGCCACGTGAGCAGTGCATGATAGCCACGTGATGTGTGCATGATCAGTCACGTGATCAGTGCATGATCAGCCACGTGATCAGTGCATGACCCGTCACGTGATTAGTGCATGATCAGCCACGTGATCAGTGCATGATCAATTACGTGATTAGTGCATGATCAGTCACGTGACCAGTACATGGTAGCTACGTGATCATTGCATGATCAGCCACGTGATCAGTGCATGATCAGTCACGTGATCAGTGTATGATCAGCCACGTGATCAGTGCATGATCAATTACGTGATCAGTGCATGATAGTCACGTGACCAGTACATGGTAGCTACGTGATCATTACATGATCAGCCATGTGAACCTTGCATGAGAGCAACGAGATCAGTGCATGATCAGTCACGTGATCAGTGCATGATCAGTCACGTGAACAGTGCATGATAAGTCACCTGATCAGTGTATGATCAATTACGTGCTCAGTGCATGATCACTCACGTGACCAGTACATGGTAGCTACGTGATCATTGCATGGTCAGCCACGTGAGCAGTGCATGATAGCCGCGTGATCACTGCATGATCTGTCACATGATCAGTGTATGTTTATCCACGTGATTAGTGCATGATAGCCACGTGATCAGTGCATGATCAGTCACGTGATACGTGTGTGATCAGCCACGTGATCAGTGCATGATGAGTCAGGTGATCAGTGCAGGATTAATTACGTGATCAGTGCATGATCAGTCACGTGACCAGTACATGGTTGCTACGTGATCATTGCATGATCAGCCACGTGAGCAGTGCATGATAGCCACGTGATCAGTGCATGATCAGTCACGTGATCAGTACATGATCAGTCAACTGAACAGTGCATGATCATTTACGTGATCTGAGCATGATCAGTCACGTGACCAGTATATGGTAGCTACGTGAACATTGCATGACCAGCCAGGTGAGAAGTGCATGATAGCCACGTGATGTGTGCATGATCAGGTACGTGAGCAGAGTATGATCAGCCACGTGATCAGTGCATGAGTGCCACGTGATCAGTGCATGATCAGTCACGTGACAGGTGTGTGGTAAGCCACGTGAACAATGCATGTTCAGCCACGTGATCAATGCATGATATCCACGTGATCAGTGCATGATCAGTCACGTGATCAGTGTATGATCAGCCACGTGATCAGTGCATGATCAGCCACATGACCAGTGCATGATCAATTACATGATCAGTGCATGATCATTCACGTGACCAGTACATGGTAGCTACGTGATCATTGCATGATCAGCCACGTGATCAGTGCATGTGGAGTCATGTAGTCAATGCCTGATAGCACCATAATCAGTGCACGATCAGTCCCGTGATGAGTGTATGATCAGCCAAGTGATCAGTGCAAGATAGCTACGTGATCAGTGCATGATCAGTCACATGTTAAGTGCATGATCAGCCACGTCATCAGTGCATGATAGCCACGTGAGCAGTGCATACAATTACGTGGTCAGTGCATGGCGCAATCACGTGATCAGTGCATGAGAGCCACGTGATCAGTGCATGATCATTCACGTGATAGGTGTGTGATCAGCGACGTGAACAGTGCACGCTCAGTCACGTGTTCAGGGCCTGCTGAGCTGCGTGATTACTGTCTGCTCATCTGCTTGACAATTGCCAGCTGAGCTGTACGATTCCTGTCTGTCATCTGCTTGACAATTGCACCTGTGCTGCATAATTCCTGCCTGCTCATCTACTTGATTATTGCCAGCTGAGCAGCATGATTTCTCAGAGCTGAGTTCCATGATTATAGCCTGCTGACTGATTCCTGCCTACTCAGCTCTTTGTTCATTGCCTCCAGATGCACATGATCAGTGTGTGACACCAAACATGATCAGCACATGATCAGTCACATGATGAATGCATGATAAGCCAGGTGATCAGTGCATGATCAATTACGTGATCAGTGCAAGATCAGTCATGTGACCAGTACATGGTAGCTGCGTGATCACTGCATGATCAGCCACGTGAGCAGTGCATGATAGCCACGTGATCAGTGCATGATCAGTCACTGATCTGTGCATGATCAGTCACGTGTTCAGTGCATGATCAGCCACGTGATCAGTGAATGATCAATTACGTGATCAGTGCATGATCACTCACGGACCAGTACATGGTAGCTACGTGATCATTACATGATCAGCCACGTGATCAGTGCATGATCAATTACGTGATCAGTGCATGATCAGTTACGTGAGCAGTGTATGATCAGCCACGTGATCAGTGCATGGTCAGACACGTGAACAGTGTATGATTAGCCACGTGATCAGTGCATGATATCCAAGTGATCAGTGCTTGATCAATCACGTGATCAGTGTATGATCAGCCAGGTGAACAGTGCATGCTCAGTCACGTGATCAGGGACTGCTGAGCTGCGTGATTCCTGTCTGCTCATCTGCTTGACAATTGCCAGCTGAGCTGCACGATTCCTGCCTGTCATCTGCTTGACAATTGCCAGCTGTGCTGTGTAATTCCTGCCTGCTCAGCTGCTTGATTATTGCCAGCTGAGCAGCATGATTCCTCACAGCTGAGTTCCATGATTATTGCCTGCTGACTGTTTGATTCATGCCTACTCAGCTCTTTGTTTATTGCCTCCAGAGGCACATGATCAGTGTATGATAGCAAACATGCTCAGCGCATGATCAGTCACATGGTCAGCGCCATTAAGTCACGTGATCACTACATGATAGTCATGTGATCAGTCCATGCTCAGTCACGGTATCAGTGCATGATCAGCCACGTGATCAGTGCATGATAGCCACGTGATCATTGCATGATAGCCACGTGATCAGTGCATGATCAGCCAGGTGATCAGTGAATGATTGCTACGTGATCAGTTCATGATTAGTCACGTGATCTGTGCATGACCAGGCAGGTGATCAGTGTATGATCAGCCACGTGAACAGTGCTTGATAGCCACGTGATCAGTGCATGATCAGTCACCTGATGGGTGTATGATCTGTCACGTGACCGGTACATGGTAGCTACATGATCATTGCATGATCAGCCACGTGAGTAGTGCATGATAGCCAAGTGATCAGTGCATGATCTGTGACGTGATCAGTGCATGATCAGTCATGTAATCTGTGCATGACCAGGCACGTGATCAGTGTATGACCAGCCATGTGATCAGTGCATTAAAGCCACGTGATCAGTGCATGATAAGTGACGTGATCAGTGCATGATCAGTTAAGTGATCAGTGCATGATCAGTCACGTGACCAGTACATGGTAGCTGCGTGATCAGTGTATGAACAGCCAAGTGATCAGTGCATGATAGCCACGTGATCAGTGCATGATCAGTCACGGGATCAGTGCATGATGAGCCACGTGATCAGTGCTGGATCAATTACATGATCAGTGCATGATCAGTCAGGTGACCAGTACATGGTTGCTACGTGATCATTGCATGATCACCCACTTGAGGAGGGCATGATAGCCACGTGATCAGTGCATGATCAGTCACGTGATCAGTACATGATCAGTCACGGGATCAGTGCATGATCATCTACATGATCTGTACATGATCAGTCACGTGACCAGTATATGGTAGCGACGTGATCATTGCATGACCAGCCACGTGAGCAGTGCATGATAGCCACGTGATGTGTGCATGATCAGTCACGTGATCAGTGCATGATCAGCCACGTGATCAGTGCATGACCCGTCACGTGATTAGTGCATGATCAGCCACGTGATCAGTGCATGATCAATTACGTGATTAGTGCATGATCAGTCACGTGACCAGTACATGGTAGCTACGTGATCATTGCATGATCAGCCACGTGATCAGTGCATGATCAGTCACGTGATCAGTGTATGATCAGCCACGTGATCAGTGCATGATCAATTACGTGATCAGTGCATGATAGTCACGTGACCAGTACATGGTAGCTACGTGATCATTACATGATCAGCCATGTGAACCTTGCATGAGAGCAACGAGATCAGTGCATGATCAGTCACGTGATCAGTGCATGATCAGTCACGTGAACAGTGCATGATAAGTCACCTGATCAGTGTATGATCAATTACGTGCTCAGTGCATGATCACTCACGTGACCAGTACATGGTAGCTACGTGATCATTGCATGGTCAGCCACGTGAGCAGTGCATGATAGCCGCGTGATCACTGCATGATCTGTCACATGATCAGTGTATGTTTATCCACGTGATTAGTGCATGATAGCCACGTGATCAGTGCATGATCAGTCACGTGATACGTGTGTGATCAGCCACGTGATCAGTGCATGATGAGTCAGGTGATCAGTGCAGGATTAATTACGTGATCAGTGCATGATCAGTCACGTGACCAGTACATGGTTGCTACGTGATCATTGCATGATCAGCCACGTGAGCAGTGCATGATAGCCACGTGATCAGTGCATGATCAGTCACGTGATCAGTACATGATCAGTCAACTGAACAGTGCATGATCATTTACGTGATCTGAGCATGATCAGTCACGTGACCAGTATATGGTAGCTACGTGAACATTGCATGACCAGCCAGGTGAGAAGTGCATGATAGCCACGTGATGTGTGCATGATCAGGTACGTGAGCAGAGTATGATCAGCCACGTGATCAGTGCATGAGTGCCACGTGATCAGTGCATGATCAGTCACGTGACAGGTGTGTGGTAAGCCACGTGAACAATGCATGTTCAGCCACGTGATCAATGCATGATATCCACGTGATCAGTGCATGATCAGTCACGTGATCAGTGTATGATCAGCCACGTGATCAGTGCATGATCAGCCACATGACCAGTGCATGATCAATTACATGATCAGTGCATGATCATTCACGTGACCAGTACATGGTAGCTACGTGATCATTGCATGATCAGCCACGTGATCAGTGCATGTGGAGTCATGTAGTCAATGCCTGATAGCACCATAATCAGTGCACGATCAGTCCCGTGATGAGTGTATGATCAGCCAAGTGATCAGTGCAAGATAGCTACGTGATCAGTGCATGATCAGTCACATGTTAAGTGCATGATCAGCCACGTCATCAGTGCATGATAGCCACGTGAGCAGTGCATACAATTACGTGGTCAGTGCATGCGCAATCACGTGATCAGTGCATGAGAGCCACGTGATCAGTGCATGATCATTCACGTGATAGGTGTGTGATCAGCGACGTGAACAGTGCACGCTCAGTCACGTGTTCAGGGCCTGCTGAGCTGCGTGATTACTGTCTGCTCATCTGCTTGACAATTGCCAGCTGAGCTGTACGATTCCTGTCTGTCATCTGCTTGACAATTGCCACCTGTGCTGCATAATTCCTGCCTGCTCATCTACTTGATTATTGCCAGCTGAGCAGCATGATTTCTCAGAGCTGAGTTCCATGATTATAGCCTGCTGACTGATTCCTGCCTACTCAGCTCTTTGTTCATTGCCTCCAGATGCACATGATCAGTGTGTGACACCAAACATGATCAGCACATGATCAGTCACATGATGAATGCATGATAAGCCAGGTGATCAGTGCATGATCAATTACGTGATCAGTGCAAGATCAGTCATGTGACCAGTACATGGTAGCTGCGTGATCACTGCATGATCAGCCACGTGAGCAGTGCATGATAGCCACGTGATCAGTGCATGATCAGTCACGTGATCTGTGCATGATCAGTCACGTGTTCAGTGCATGATCAGCCACGTGATCAGTGAATGATCAATTACGTGATCAGTGCATGATCACTCACGGGACCAGTACATGGTAGCTACGTGATCATTACATGATCAGCCACGTGATCAGTGCATGATCAATTACGTGATCAGTGCATGATCAGTTACGTGAGCAGTGTATGATCAGCCACGTGATCAGTGCATGGTCAGACACGTGAACAGTGTATGATTAGCCACGTGATCAGTGCATGATATCCAAGTGATCAGTGCTTGATCAATCACGTGATCAGTGTATGATCAGCCAGGTGAACAGTGCATGCTCAGTCACGTGATCAGGGACTGCTGAGCTGCGTGATTCCTGTCTGCTCATCTGCTTGACAATTGCCAGCTGAGCTGCACGATTCCTGCCTGTCATCTGCTTGACAATTGCCAGCTGTGCTGTGTAATTCCTGCCTGCTCAGCTGCTTGATTATTGCCAGCTGAGCAGCATGATTCCTCACAGCTGAGTTCCATGATTATTGCCTGCTGACTGTTTGATTCATGCCTACTCAGCTCTTTGTTTATTGCCTCCAGAGGCACATGATCAGTGTATGATAGCAAACATGCTCAGCGCATGATCAGTCACATGGTCAGCGCCATTAAGTCACGTGATCACTACATGATAGTCATGTGATCAGTCCATGCTCAGTCACGGTATCAGTGCATGATCAGCCACGTGATCAGTGCATGATAGCCACGTGATCATTGCATGATAGCCACGTGATCAGTGCATGATCAGCCAGGTGATCAGTGAATGATTGCTACGTGATCAGTTCATGATTAGTCACGTGATCTGTGCATGACCAGGCAGGTGATCAGTGTATGATCAGCCACGTGAACAGTGCATGATAGCCACGTGATCAGTGCATGATCAGTCACCTGATGGGTGTATGATCTGTCACGTGACCGGTACATGGTAGCTACATGATCATTGCATGATCAGCCACGTGAGTAGTGCACGATAGCCAGGTGATCAGTGCATGATCTGTGACGTGATCAGTGCATGATCAGTCATGTAATCTGTGCATGACCAGGCATGTGATCAGTGTATGACCAGCCATGTGATCAGTGCATTAAAGCCACGTGATCAGTGCATGATAAGTGACGTGATCAGTGCATGATCAGTTAAGTGATCAGTGCATGATCAGTCACGTGACCAGTACATGGTAGCTGCGTGATCAGTGTATGAACAGCCAAGTGATCAGTGCATGATAGCCACGTGATCAGTGCATGATCAGTCACGGGATCAGTGCATGATGAGCCACGTGATCAGTGCTGGATCAATTACATGATCAGTGCATGATCAGTCAGGTGACCAGTACATGGTTGCTACGTGATCATTGCATGATCACCCACTTGAGGAGGGCATGATAGCCACGTGATCAGTGCATGATCAGTCACGTGATCAGTACATGATCAGTCACGGGATCAGTGCATGATCATTTACATGATCTGTGCATGATCAGTCACGTGACCAGTATATGGTAGCGACGTGATCATTGCATGACCAGCCACGTGAGCAGTGCATGATAGCCACGTGATGTGTGCATGATCAGTCACGTGATCAGTGCATGATCAGCCACGTGATCAGTGCATGACCCGTCACGTGATTAGTGCATGATCAGCCACGTGATCAGTGCATGATCAATTACGTGATTAGTGCATGATCAGTCACGTGACCAGTACATGGTAGCTACGTGATCATTGCATGATCAGCCACGTGATCAGTGCATGATCAGTCACGTGATCAGTGTATGATCAGCCACGTGATCAGTGCATGATCAATTACGTGATCAGTGCATGATAGTCACGTGACCAGTACATGGTAGCTACGTGATCATTACATGATCAGCCATGTGAACCTTGCATGAGAGCAACGAGATCAGTGCATGATCAGTCACGTGATCAGTGCATGATCAGTCACGTGAACAGTGCATGATAAGTCACCTGATCAGTGTATGATCAATTACGTGCTCAGTGCATGATCACTCACGTGACCAGTACATGGTAGCTACGTGATCATTGCATGGTCAGCCACGTGAGCAGTGCATGATAGCCGCGTGATCACTGCATGATCTGTCACATGATCAGTGTATGTTTATCCACGTGATTAGTGCATGATAGCCACGTGATCAGTGCATGATCAGTCACGTGATACGTGTGTGATCAGCCACGTGATCAGTGCATGATGAGTCAGGTGATCAGTGCAGGATTAATTACGTGATCAGTGCATGATCAGTCACGTGACCAGTACATGGTTGCTACGTGATCATTGCATGATCAGCCACGTGAGCAGTGCATGATAGCCACGTGATCAGTGCATGATCAGTCACGTGATCAGTACATGATCAGTCAACTGAACAGTGCATGATCATTTACGTGATCTGAGCATGATCAGTCACGTGACCAGTATATGGTAGCTACGTGAACATTGCATGACCAGCCAGGTGAGAAGTGCATGATAGCCACGTGATGTGTGCATGATCAGGTACGTGAGCAGAGTATGATCAGCCACGTGATCAGTGCATGAGTGCCACGTGATCAGTGCATGATCAGTCACGTGACAGGTGTGTGGTAAGCCACGTGAACAATGCATGTTCAGCCACGTGATCAATGCATGATATCCACGTGATCAGTGCATGATCAGTCACGTGATCAGTGTATGATCAGCCACGTGATCAGTGCATGATCAGCCACATGACCAGTGCATGATCAATTACATGATCAGTGCATGATCATTCACGTGACCAGTACATGGTAGCTACGTGATCATTGCATGATCAGCCACGTGATCAGTGCATGTGGAGTCATGTAGTCAATGCCTGATAGCACCATAATCAGTGCACGATCAGTCCCGTGATGAGTGTATGATCAGCCAAGTGATCAGTGCAAGATAGCTACGTGATCAGTGCATGATCAGTCACATGTTAAGTGCATGATCAGCCACGTCATCAGTGCATGATAGCCACGTGAGCAGTGCATACAATTACGTGGTCAGTGCATGCGCAATCACGTGATCAGTGCATGAGAGCCACGTGATCAGTGCATGATCATTCACGTGATAGGTGTGTGATCAGCGACGTGAACAGTGCACGCTCAGTCACGTGTTCAGGGCCTGCTGAGCTGCGTGATTACTGTCTGCTCATCTGCTTGACAATTGCCAGCTGAGCTGTACGATTCCTGTCTGTCATCTGCTTGACAATTGCCACCTGTGCTGCATAATTCCTGCCTGCTCATCTACTTGATTATTGCCAGCTGAGCAGCATGATTTCTCAGAGCTGAGTTCCATGATTATAGCCTGCTGACTGATTCCTGCCTACTCAGCTCTTTGTTCATTGCCTCCAGATGCACATGATCAGTGTGTGACACCAAACATGATCAGCACATGATCAGTCACATGATGAATGCATGATAAGCCAGGTGATCAGTGCATGATCAATTACGTGATCAGTGCATGATCAGTCATGTGGACCAGTACATGGTAGCTGCGTGATCACTGCATGATCAGCCACGTGAGCAGTGCATGATAGCCACGTGATCAGTGCATGATCAGTCACGTGATCTGTGCATGATCAGTCACGTGTTCCAGTGCATGATCAGGCCACGTGATCAGTGAAATGATCAATTTACGTGATCAGTGCATGATCACTCACGGGACCAGTACATTGGTAGCTACGTGATCATTACATGATCAGCCACGTGATCAGTGCATGATAATTTACGTGATCAGTGCATGATCAGTTACGTGAGCAGTGTATGATCAGCCACGTGATCAGTGCATGGTCAGACACGTGAACAGTGTATGATTAGCCACGTGATCAGTGCATGATATCCAAGTGATCAGTGCTTGATCAATCACGTGATCAGTGTATGATCAGCCAGGTGAACAGTGCATGCTCAGTCACGTGATCAGGGACTGCTGAGCTGCGTGATTCCTGTCTGCTCATCTGCTTGACAATTGCCAGCTGAGCTGCACGATTCCTGCCTGTCATCTGCTTGACAATTGCCAGCTGTGCTGTGTAATTCCTGCCTGCTCAGCTGCTTGATTATTGCCAGCTGAGCAGCATGATTCCTCACAGCTGAGTTCCATGATTATTGCCTGCTGACTGTTTGATTCATGCCTACTCAGCTCTTTGTTTATTGCCTCCAGAGGCACATGATCAGTGTATGATAGCAAACATGCTCAGCGCATGATCAGTCACATGGTCAGCGCCATTAAGTCACGTGATCACTACATGATAGTCATGTGATCAGTCCATGCTCAGTCACGGTATCAGTGCATGATCAGCCACGTGATCAGTGCATGATAGCCACGTGATCATTGCATGATAGCCACGTGATCAGTGCATTGATCAGCCAGGTGATCAGTGAATGATTGCTACGTGATCAGTTCAATGATTAGTCACGTGATCTGTGCATGACCAGGCAGGTGATCAGTGTATGATCAGCCACGTGAACAGTGCATGATAGCCACGTGATCAGTGCATGATCAGTCACCTGATGGGTGTTATGATCTGTCACGTGACCGGTACATGGTAGCTACATGATCATTGCATGATCAGCCACGGTGAGTAGTGCATGATAGCCAGGTGATCAGTGCATGATCTGTGACGTGATCAGTGCATGCATCAGTCATGTAATCTGTGCATGACCAGGCACGTGATCAGTGTATGACCAGCCATGTGATCAGTGCATTAAAGCCACGTGATCAGTGCATGATAAGTCACGTGATCAGTGCATGATCAGTTAAGTGATTCAGTGCATGATCAGCCACATGATCAGTGCCATGATCAATTACGTCATCAGTGCCATGATCAGTCCACGTGACCAGTACATGGTAGCTGCGTGGATCAGTGTATGACCAGCCAAGTGATCAGTGCATGATAGCCACGTGATCAGTGCATGATCAAGTCACGGGATCAGTGCATGATGAGCCACGTGATCAGTGCTGGATCAATTACATGATCAGTGCATGATCAGTCAGGTGACCAGTACATGGTTGCTACATGATCATTGCATGATCACCCACTTGAGGGAGAGCATGATAGCCATGTGGATCAGTGCATGATCAGTCACGTGATCAGTACATGATCAGTCACGGGAACAGTGCATGATTCATTTTACAGTGATCTGCTGCATGATCATTTCCACGTGACCAGATATATGGTAGCGACGTGATCATTGCATGACCAGCCCACGTGAGCAGTTGCATTTGATAGCCACGTGATGTGTGCATGATCAGTCACGTGATCAGTTGCATGATCAGCCACGGTGATCAGTGCATGACCAGTCACTGATTAGTTGCATGATCAGCCACGTGATCAGTGCATGATCAATTATGTGATTAGTGCATGATCAGTCACGGGTGACCAGTACATGGTAGCTACATGATCATTGGCATGATCAGCCACGTGATCAGTGGCATGATCAATACGTTGAGTTAGTGTGCATGATCAGTCACTGACCAGTACATGGTAGCTACGTGATCATTGCATGATCAGCCACGTGATCAGTGCATGATCAGTCACGTGATCAGTGTATGATCAGGCCACGTGATCAGTGCATGATCAATTACGTGATCAGTGCATGATAGTCACGTGACCAGTACATGGTAGCTACGTGATCATTACATGATCTGCCATGTGAACCTTGCATGATAGCAACGAGATCAGTGCATGATCAGTCACGTGATCAGTGCATGATCAGTCACGTGAACAGTGCTGATAAGAGTCAACCTGATCAGTGTATGAATCAATTACGTGCTCCGAGTGCATGATGTACTCCACGTGACCAGTACCATGGTAGCTACGTGATCATTGCATGGTCAGCCACTCGGGTGAGCAGTGCATGATAGCCGCGTGATCACTGCATGATCTGTCACATGATCAGTGTATGTTTATCCACGTGATTAGTGCATGATAGCCACGTGATCAGTGCATGATCAGTCACAGCGATACGTGTGTGATCAGCCACGTGATCAGTGCATGATGAGTCAGGTGATCAGTGCAGGATTAATTACGTGATCAGTGCAATGATCAGTCACATGACCAGTACATGGTTGCTACGTGATCATTGCATGATCAGCCACGTGAGCAGTGCATGATAGCCACGTGATCAGTGCATGATCAGTCACGGTGATCAGTACATTGATCAGTCAAACTGAACAGTGCATGATCATTTACGTGATCTGAGCAATGATCAGTCACGTGACCAGTATATGGTAAGCTACGTGAACATTGCATGACCAGCCCAGGTGAGAAGTGCAATGATAGCGCACGTGATGTGTGCATGATCAGTTACGTGAGCAGAGTATGATTCAGCCACGTGATCAGTGCATGAGTGCCACGTGATCAGTGCATGATCAGTCACGTGACAGGTGTGTGGTAGCCACGTGAACAATGCATGTTCAAGCACCGTGATCAATGCATGATATCCACCTGATCAGTGCATGATCAGTTACCATGAACAGTGTGTTGATCAGCACGTGAGCAGTGCATGGGTCAGACAGGTGAACAGTGTATGATCAGTCACGGTGACCAGTATATGGTAGCTACGTGATCATTGCATGATCAGCCATGTGATCTGTGCATCGAAGCCACGTGATCACTGCATGATAGCCACGTGATCAGTGCCATGATCAGTCACGTGATCAGTGCATGATCAGCCACGTGATCAGTGGCATGACGAGGCACGTGATCAGTATGACCAGCCAAGTGATCAGTGCATGATAGCCACGTGATCAGTGCATGATCAGTCACGTGATCAGTGCATGATGCAGTCACGTGATCAGTGTATTATCAGCCACGTGATCAGTGCATGATCAGCCACATGACCAGTGCATGATCAATTACGTGATCAGTGCATGATCATTCACGTGACCAGTACATTGTAGCTACGTGATCATTGCATGATCAGCCACGTGACCAGTGCGTGATAGCCACGTGATCAGTGCATGATCAGCCACGTGATCAGTGCATGATCAGTCACGTGATCAGTGCATGGTCAGTCACGTGATCAGTGCATGATCATCCACGTGAATCAGTGCATGTGGAGTCATGTAGTCAGTGCATGATAGCGCCATAATCAGTGCACGATCAGTCCCGTGATGAGTGTATGATCAGCCAAGTGATCAGTGCAAGATAACTACGTTGATCAGTGCATGATCAGTCACATGTAAGTTGCATGATCAGCCACGTCATCAGTGCATGATAGCCACGGTGAGCAGTGCATACAATTACGTGGTCAGTGCATGCGCAAGTCACGTGATCAGTGCATGAGAGCCACGTGATCAAGTGCATGATCATTCACGTGATAGGTGTGTGATCAGCGACGTGAACAGTGCACGCTCAGTCACGTGTTCAGGGCCTGCTGGAGCTGCGTGGATTACTGTCTGCTCATCTGCTTGACAATTGCCAGCTGAGCTTGTACGATTCCTGTCCTGTCATCTGCTTGACAATTGGCCACCTGTGCTGCATAATTCCTGGCCTGCTCATCTACTTGATTATGACGCAAGTGGAGCAAAGCATGTTTCTCCAGAGTCTGAGTTCCATGATTATAGCCTGCCTGACTTGATTCCTGCCTACTCAGCTCTTTGTTTCCATTGCCCTCCAGATGCGACATGGATCAAGTGTGGTGACACCAACATGAGTCAGCACCATGGATTCAGTCACATGATGAATGCATTGATAAGCCCAGGTGATCAGGCAATGATCAATTTACGTGGTCCAGTGCCAAGATCAGTCATGTGACCAGTACATGGTAGCTGCGTGATCACTGCATGATCCAGCGCACGTGAGCAAGTGCATGATAGCCACGTGATCATGCAATGAATCAGTCACGTGATCTGTGCATGATCAGTCACGTTGTTCAGTGCATGATCAGCCACGTGATCAGTGAATGATCAATTACGTGATCAGTGGCATGGTCACTCACGGACCAGTACATGGTAGCTACGTGATCATACATGATCAGCCACGTGATCAGTGCATGATCAATTACGTGATCAGTGCATGATCAGTTACGTGAGCAGTGTATGATCAGCCACGTGATCAGTGCATGGTCAGACACGTGAAACAGTGTATGATTAGCCACGTGATCAGTGCATGATATCCAAGTGATGCAGTGCTTGATCAATCACGTGATCAGTGTATGATCAGCCAGGTGAACAGTGCATGCTCAGTCACGTGATCAGGGACTGCTGAGCTGCGTGATTACTGTCTGCCTCATCTGCTTGACAATTGCCAGCTGAGCTGCCCGATTCCTGCCTGTCATCTGCTTGACAATTGCCAGCTGTGCTGTGTAATTCCTGCCTGCTCAGCTGCTTGATTATTGCCAGCTGAGCAGCATGATTCCTCACAGCTGAGTTCCATGATTATTGCCTGCTGACCGTTTTGATTCATCGCTACTCAGCTCTTTGGTTTATTGCCTCCAGAGGCCACATGATCAGGGTATGATGAGCAAACAATCGCTCAGCCGCATGATCAGTCCACGATAGGTCAGCGCCATTGAAGTCACGTGAGTCACTAACATGATGAGTCGATCGGGTGATTCAGGTCCATGCTCGTCATGGCCGCGGTATCAGTGCATGAATCAGCCACGTGAATCAGTGCATGATAGCCACGTGATCATTGCATGATAGCCACGTGATCAGTGCTATGATCAGCCAGGTGATCAGTGAATGATTGCTACGTGATCAGTTCATGATTAGTCACGTGATCTGTGCATGACCAGGCAGGTGATCAGTGTATGATCAGCCACGTGAACAGTGCATGATAGCCACGTGATCAGTGCATGATCAGTCACCTGATGGGTGTATGATCTGTCACTGTGACCGGTACATGGTAGCTACATGATCATTGCATGATCAGCCACGGTTGAGTAGTGCATGATAGCCAGGTGATGCAGTGCATGATCTGTGACGTGATCAGTGCATGATCAGTCATGGTAATCTGTGCATTGACCAGGCACGTGATCAGTGTATGACCAGCATGTGATCAGTGCATTAAAGCCACGTGATCAGTGCATGATAAGTCACGTGATCAGTGCATGACAGTTAAGTGATCAGTGCATGATCCAGCCACATGATCAGTGCATGATCAATTACGTCATCAGTGCAAGATCAGTCACGTGACGAGTAACATGGTAGCTGCGTGATCAGTGTATGACCAGCCAAAGTGATCAGTGCATGATAGCCACGTGATCAGTGCATGATCAGTCACGGGATCATGCATGATGAGCCACGTGATCAGTGCTGGATCAATTACATGATCAGTGCATGATCAGTCAGGTGACCAGTACATGGTTGCTACATGATCATGCATGATCACCCACTTGAAGGAGAAGCATGATAGCCATGTGATCAGTGCATGATCAGTCACGTGATCAGTACATGATCAGTCACGGGAACAGTGCATGATCATTTACGTGATCTGTGCATGATCATTCACGTGACCAGTATATGGTAGCGACGTGAACATTGCATGACCAGCCACGTGAGCAGTGCATGATAGCCACGTGAATGTGTGCATGATTCAGTCCGGTGATCAGTGCATGATCAACCACGTGATCAGTGCATGACCAGTCACGTGATTAGTGCATGATCAGCCACGTGATCAGTGCATGATCAATTACGTGATTTAGTGCATGATCAGTCACGTGACCAGTACATGGTAGCTACATGATCCATTGCATGATCAGCCACGTGATCAGTGCATGATCAATTACGTGATTAGTGCATGATCAGTCACGTGACCAGTACATGGTAGCTACGTGATCATTGCATGATCAGCCCACGTGATCAGTGCATGATCAGTCACGTGATCAGTGTATGATCAGCCACGTGATCAGTGCATGATCAATTACGTGATCAGTGCATGATAGTCACGTGACCAGTACATGGTAGCTACCTGATCATTACATGATCTGCCATGTGAACCCTTGCATGATGAGCAACGAGATCAGTGCATGCATCAGTCACGTGATCAGTGCATGATCAGTCACGTGAACAGTGCATGATAAGTCACCTGATCAGTGTATGATCAATTACGTGCTCAGTGCATGATCACTCACGTGACCAGTACATGGTAGCTACGTGAACATTGCAATGGTCAGCCACGTGAGCAGTGCATGATAGCCGCGTGATCACTGCATGATCTGTCACATGATCAGTGTATGTTTATCCACCGTGATTAGTGCATGATAGCCACGTGATCAGTGCATGATCAGTCACGTGCATACGTGTGTGATCAGCCACGTGATCAGTGCATGATGAGTCAGGTGATCAGGTGCAGGATTAATTACGTGATCAGTGCATGATCAGTACGTGACCAGTACATGTTGCTACGTGATCATTGCATGATCACCCACGTGGAGCAGTGCAATGATAGCCACGTGATCAGTGCATGATCAGGTCACGTGATCAGTTCATGATAAGTCAACTGATCAGTGCATGATCATTTACGTGATCTGAGCATGATCAGTCACGTGACCAGTATATGGTAGCTACGTGAACATTGCATGACCAGCCAGGGTGAAGAAGTGCATGATAGCCACGTGATGTGTGCATGATCAGGTACGTGAGCGAGAGTATGAATCAGCCCACGTGATCAGTGCATGATCAGTCACGTGACAGGTGTGTGGTAAGCCACGTGAACAATGCATGTTCAGCACGTGATCAATGCATGATATCCACGTGATCAGTGCATGATCAGTTCCATGAACAGTGTGTGATCAGCCACGTGAGCAGTGCATGGTCAGACAGGTGAACAGTGTATGATCAGTCACGTGACCAGTATATGGTAGCTACGTGATCATTGCATGATCAGCCATGTGATCTTGCCATGATAGCCACGTGATCACTGCATGATAGCCACGTGATCAGTGCATGATCAGTCACGTGATCAGTGCATGATCAGCCACGTGATCAGTGCATGACGAGGCACGTGATCAGTATGACCAGCCAAGTGATCAGTGCATGATAGCCACGTGATCAGTGCATGATCAGCCACATGACCAGTGCATGATCAATTTACGTGATCAGTGCATGATCATTCACGTGACCAGTACATGGTAGCTACGTGATCATTGCATGATCAGCCACGTGAGCATGCGTGATAGCCACGTGATCAGTGCATGATCAGCCACGTGATCAGTGCATGATCAGTCACGTGATCAGTGCATGGTCAGTCACGTGATCAGTGCATGATAATCCACGTGATCAGTGCAGTGGAGTCATGTAGTCAATGCCTGATAGCGCCATAATCAGTGCACGATCAGTCCCGTGATGAGTGTATGATCAGCCAAGTGATCAGTGCAAGATAGCTACGTGATCAGTGCATGATCAGTCACATGAAAAGTGCATGATCAGCCACGTCATCAGTGCATGATAGCCACGTGAGCAGTGCATACAATTACGTGGTCAGTGCAATGCGCAATCACGTGATCAGTGCATGAGAGCCACGTGATCAGTGCATGATCATTCACGTGATAGGTGTGTGATCAGCGACGTGAACAGTGACATGCTCAGTCACGTGATCAGGGCCTGCTGAGCTGCGTGATATTACTGTCTGCTCATCTGCTTGACAATTGCCAGCTGAGCTGTACGATTCCTGTCTGTCATCTTCTGACAATTGCCACCTGTGCTGCATAATTCCTGCCTGCTCATCTACTTGATTTATTGCCAGCTGAGCCAGCATGATTTCTCAGAGCTGAGTTCCATGATTATAGCCTGCTGACTGATTCTGCCTACTCAGCTCTTTGTTCATTTGCCTCCAGATGCACATGATCAGTGTGTGACACCAAACATGATCAGCATCATGATCAGTCACATGATGAATGCATGATAAGCCAGGTGATCAGCCGCATGATCAATTACGTGATCAGTGCATGATCAGTCATGTGACCAGTACATGGTAGCTGCGTGATCACTGTAGATCAGCCAGGTGAGACAGTGCATGATAGACGTGAGTCATGCTGCTAGTGACGTGATTGTGCAGATCAAGTCACGTGTTTTCAGTCATGATTAGCCACGGATGATGCAAGTGAATGATCAATTACGTGATCAGCTGCGATGATCACACGGAGACAGTACATGGTAGTACGTGATCATTACTGATCGACACGTGATTCAGTGCAATGATCAATTACGTATAGTGCGATCAGTACGGAGCAGGATGATCAGCCACGTGATCAGTGCATGATTTCAAAGTGATCAAGTGCTTGATCATCACGTGATCAGGATGATCAAGCCACGTGAACAGTGCATTGCTCAGGTCACGTGATCCGGGCCTGGCTGAGCTGCGTGATTACTGTCTGTCATCTGCTTGACAATTGCCAGCTGAGCTGCACGATTCCTGCCTGTCATCTGCTTGACAATTGCCAGCTGTGCTGTGTAATTCCTGCCTGTCAGCTGCTTGATTATTGCCAGCTGAGCAGCATGATTCCTCACAGCTGAGTTCCATGATTATTGCCTGCTGACTTTTGATTCATGCCTACTCAGCTCTTTGTTTATTGCCTCCAGGGCACATGATCAGTGTATGATAGCAAACATGCTCAGCGCATGATCAGTCACATGGTCAGCGCCATTAAGTCACGTGATCACTACATGATAGTCATGTGATCAGTCCATGCTCAGTCACGGTATCAGTGCATGATCAGCCACGTGATCAGTGCATGATAGCACGTGATCATTGCATGATAGCCACGTGATCAGTGCATGATCAGCCAGGTGATCATGAATGATTGCTACGTGATCAGTTCATGATTAGTCACGTGATCTGTGCATGACCAGGCAGGTGATCAGTGTATGATCAGCCACGTGAACAGTGCTTGATAGCCACGTGATCAGTGCATGATCAGTCACCTGATGGGTGTATGATCTGTCACGTGACCGGTACATGGTAGCTACATGATCATTGCATGATCAGCCACGTGAGTAGTGCATGATAGCCAGGTGATCAGTGCATGATCTGTGACGTGATCAGTGGCATGATCAGTCATGTAATCTGTGCATGACCAGGCACGTGATCAGTGTATGACCAGCCATGTTGATCAGTGATTAAAGCCACGTGATCAGTGCATGATAAGTCACGTGATCAGTGCATGATCAGTTAGTGATCAGTGCATGATCAGCCACATGATCAGTGCATGATCAATTACGTCATCCAGTGCATGATCAGTCACGTAACCAGTACATGGTAGCTGCGTGACCAGTGTATGACCAGCCAAGTGATCAGTGCATGATAGCCACGTGATCAGTGCATGATCAGTCACGGGATCAGTGCATGATGAGCCACGTGATCAGTGCTGGATCAATTACATGATCAGTGCATGATCAGTCAGGTGACCAGTACATGGTTGCTACGTGATCATTGCATGATCACCCACTTGAGGAGAGCATGATAGCCACGTGATCAGTGCATGATCAGTCACGTGATCAGTACATGATCAGTCACGGGAACAGTGCATGATCATTTACGTGATCTGTGCATGATCAGTCACGTGACCAGTATATGGTAGCTACGTGATCATTGCATGACCAGCCACGTGAGCAGTGCATGATAGCCACGTGATGTGTGCATGATCAGTCACGTGATCAGTGCATGATCAGCCACGTGATCAGTGCATGACCCGTCACGTGATTAGTGCTATGATCAGCCACGTGATCAGTGCATGATCAATTACGTGATTAGTGCTTGATCAGTCACGTGACCAGTACATGGTAGCTACGTGATCATTGCATGATCAGCCACGTGATCAGTGCATGATCAGTCACGTGATCAGTGTATGATCAGCCACGTGATCAGTGGCATGATCAATTACGTGATCAGTGGCATGATAGTCACGTGACCAGTACATGGTAGCTACGTGATCATTACATGATCTGCCATGTGAACCTTGCATGATAGCAACGAGATCAGTGCATGATCAGTCACGTGATCAGTGCATGATCAGTCACGTGAACAGTGCATGATAAGTCACCTGATCAGTGTATGATCAATTACGTGCTCAGTGCATGATCACTCACGTGACCAGTACATGGTAGCTACGTGATCATTGCATGGTCAGCCACGTGAGCAGTGCATGATAGCCGCGTGATCACTGCATGATCTGTCACATGATCAGTGTATGTTTATCCACGTGATTAGTGCATGATAGCCACGTGATCAGTGCATGATCAGTCACGTGATACGTGTGTGATCAGCCACGTGATCAGTGCATGATGAGTCAGGTGATCAGTGCAGGATTAATTACGTGATCAGTGGCATGATCAGTCACGTGACCAGTACATGGTTGCTACGTGATCATTGCATGATCAGCCACGTGAGCAGTGCATGATAGCCACGTGATCAGTGCATGATCAGTCACGTGATCAGTACATGATCAGTCAACTGAACAGCTGCATGCATTTACGTGATCTGAGCATGATCAGTCACGTGACCAGTATATGTAGTGCTACGTGAACATTGCATGACCAGCCAGGTGAGAAGTGCATGATAGCCACGTGATGTGTGCATGATCAGTTACGTGAGCAGAGTATGATCAGCCACGTGATCAGTGCATGAGTGCCACGTGATCAGTGCATGATCAGTCACGTGACAGGTGTGTGGTAAGCCACGTGAACAGTGCAATGTTCAGCCACGTGATCAGTGCATGATATCCACGTGATCAGTGCATGTATCAGTTACATGAACAGTGTGTGATCAGCACGTGAGCAGTGCATGGTCAGACAGGTGAACAGTGTATGGATCAGTCACGTGAGCAGTATATGGTTAGCTACGTGATCATTGCATGATCAGCCATGTGATCTGTGCATGATAGCCACTTGATCACTGCATGATAGCCACGTGATCAGTGCATGATCAGTCACGTGATACGTGTGTGATCAGCCACGTGATCAGTGCATGATGAGTCAGGTGATCAATGCAGGATTAATTACGTGATCAGTGCATGGTCAGTCACGTGACCAGTACATGGTTGCTACGTGATCATTGCATGATCAGCCACGTGAGCAGTGCATGATAGCCACGTGATCAGTGCGTGATCAGTCACGTGATCAGTACATGATCAGTCAACTGAACAGTGCATGATCATTTACGTGATCTGAGCATGATCAGTCACGTGACCAGTATATGGTAGCTACGTGAACATTGCATGACCAGCCAGGTGAGAAGTGCATGATAGCCACGTGATGTGTGCATGATCAGTTACGTGAGCAGAGTATGATCAGCCACGTGATCAGTGCATGAGTGCCACGTGATCAGTGCATGATCAGTCACGTGACAGGTGTGTGGTAAGCCACGTGAACAGTGCATGTTCAGCCACGTGATCAATGCATGATATCCACCTGATCAGTGCATGATCAGTTACATGAACAGTGTGTGATCAGCCACGTGAGCAGTGCATGGTCAGACAGGTGAACAGTGTATGATCAGTCACGTGACCAGTATATGGTAGCTAGGTGATCATTGCATGATCAGCCATGTGATCTGTGCATGATAGCCACGTGATCACTGCATGATAGCCACGTGATCAGTGCATGATCAGTCACGTGATCAGTGCATGATCAGCCACGTGATCAGTGCATGACGAGGCACGTGATCAGTATGACCAGCCAAGTGATCAGTGAATGATAGCCACGTGATCAGTGCATGATCAGTCACGTGATCAGTGCATGATCAGTCACGTGATCAGTGTATGATCAGCCACGTGATCAGTGCATGATCAGCCACATGACCAGTGCATGATCAATTACGTGATCAGTGCATGATCATTCACGTGACCAGTACATGGTAGCTACGTGATCATTGCATGATCAGCCACATGAGCAGTGCGTGATAGCCACGTGATCAGTGCATGATCAGCCACGTGATCAGTGCATAATCAGTCACGTGATCAGTGCATGGTCAGTCACGTGATCAGTGCATGATCATCCACGTGATCAGTGCATGTGGAGTCATGTAGTCAATGCATGATAGCGCCATAATCAGTGCACGATCAGTCCCGTGATGAGTGTATGATCAGCCAAGTGATCAGTGCAAGATAGCTACATGATCAGTGCATGATCAGTCACATGATAAGTGCATGATCAGCCACGTCATCAGTGCATGATAGCCACGTGAGCAGTGCATACAATTACGTGTCAGTGCATGCGCAATCACGTGATCAGTGCATGAGAGCCACGTGATCAGTGCATGATCATTCACGTGATAGGTGTGTGATCAGCGACGTGAACAGTGCATGCTCAGTCACGTGTTCAGGGCCTGCTGAGCTGCGTGATTACTGTCTGCTCATCTGCTTGACAATTGCCAGCTGAGCTGTACGATTCCTGTCTGTCATCTCCTTGACAATTGCCACCTGTGCTGCATAATTCCTGCCTGCTCATCTACTTGATTATTGCCAGCTGAGCAGCATGATTTCTCAGAGCTGAGTTCCATGATTATAGCCTGCTGACTGATTCCTGCCTACTCAGCTCTTTGTTCATTGCCTCCAAATGCATATGATCAGTGTGTGACACCAAACATGATCAGCACATGATCAGTCACATGATGAATGCATGATAAGCCAGGTGATCAGTGCATGATCCATTACGTGATCAGTGCATGATCAGTCATGTGACCAGTACATGGTAGCTGCGTGATCACTGCATGATCAGCCACGTGAGCAGTGCATGATAGCCACGTGATCAGTGCATGATCAGTCACGTGATCTGTGCATGATCAGTCACGTGTTCAGTGCATGATCAGCCACGTGATCAGTGAATGATCAATTACGTGATCAGTGCATGATCACTCACGGACCAGTACATGGTAGCTACGTGATCATTACATGATCAGCCACGTGATCAGTGCATGATCAATTACGTGATCAGTGCATGATCAGTTACGTGAGCAGTGTATGATCAGCCACGTGATCAGTGCATGATATCCAAGTGATCAGTGCTTGATCAATCACGTGATCAGTGTATGATCAGCCACGTGAACAGTGCATGCTCAGTCACGTGATCAGGGACTGCTGAGCTGCGTGATTACTGTCTGCTCATCTGCTCGACAATTGCCAGCTGAGCTGCACGATTCCTTCCTGTCATCTGCTTGACAATTGCCAGCTGTGCTGTGTAATTCTGCCTGCTCAGCTGCTTGATTATTGCCAGCTGAGCAGCATGATTCCTCACAGCTGAGTTCCATGATTATTGCCTGCTGACTGTTTGATTCATGCCTACTCAGCTCTTTGTTTATTGCCTCCAGAGGCACATGATCAGTGTATGATAGCAAACATGCTCAGCGCATGATCAGTCACATGGTCAGCGCCATTAAGTCACGTGATCACTACATGATAGTCATGTGATCAGTCCATGCTCAGTCACGGTATCAGTGCATGATCAGCCACGTGATCAGTGCATGATAGCCACGTGATCATTGCAT
The DNA here is from genome assembly GCF_002263795.3 of Bos taurus. NCBI lineage: Eukaryota > Metazoa > Chordata > Mammalia > Artiodactyla > Bovidae > Bos > Bos taurus. The sequence continues at coordinate 448 of NW_020192053.1, read as the reverse complement.
GATAGCCACGTGATCAGTGCATGATCAGCCAGGTGATCAGTGAATGATTGCTACGTGATCAGTTCATGATTAGTCACGTGATCTGTGCATGACCAGGCAGGTGATCAGTGTATGATCACCACGTGAACAGTGCATGATAGCCACGTGATCAGCATCAGTGTCATGATCAGATTCACCTGATCGGGTGTATGACTGTCAAACGGTGACCATCTGTTGCATGAGCTACAGAACCGAAAATGGTAAGAGATACAACTGATCATGTTGCCATGATGTTGTCAGACATGTGCAGCGGGCTCACGTGATGTAGTGCATAAATAGGCAACAAGGGTGAAATTCAGATTGCAGTGAATCGGTCCGTGTACGTGATCAGGTGCATTCATCAAGTGCGCAGCAATTTACTTGATAGGGTGCGCTAGATGCCGTATATCTGGGTGGTCTATGACAGGAG
>NW_020192052.1:0-7025 GCF_002263795.3 Bos taurus | reverse complement strand
ACTGATCACCGTGCCTGATCATGCACTGATTGCGTAAATTAGCATGCAGTTATCTCGTGTCTGAATTGTGCTTATCATGTGACTAATCAAGAACTGACCACGTGGCTGTAATGCACTGATCACGTGACTGTGCAACACACTGAAAATATGGGTGATCATACACTGATCACTTCACTTATCACGCACTGATCACGTGACTGATCATGCACTGATGACGTGGCTGAACATGCACTGATCATGTGACTGAGCATGCACTGATCATGTAGCTGATCATGCACTGATCACGAAGTTGATCATACACTGATCAAGTGACTGAGCATGCACTGATCACGTAGCTGATCATGCGCTGATCACGAAGTTGATCACACTGATCACGTGAGTCTGCATGCACTGATCACGTGGCGGATCATGCCATGATCACGTGGCTGATCATGCACTGATCACATAGCTGCTCATGCACTGATCACATGTCAATCATGCCCGGATCCCGTGGGCTGATCATGCACTGATGGCGTGACTGATCATGCACTAGTCACCTGGCTATCATGCCTAATCCCGTGGCTGATCATACACTGACCACGTGACTGATCATGCACTGATCACGTGGCTGATCATGCACTGATCTCGAAGCTGATCATACACTGATCACGTGAGTGTGCATGCAATGATCACATGGCTGATCATGCACTGATCACGTGGCTGAACATGCTCTGATCCCGTGGGTGATCATGCACTTATCATGTGGCTTATCATACACTGATCACGTGGCTGATCATGCACTAATCACATTGTGGATGATGCACTGGTCACGTGGCTGATCATACACTGATCACATGCCTGATCATGCACTAATCACGTTGTGGATCATGCACTGATCACGTGGCTGATCATACACTGATCACATGGCTGATCATGCACTGATCACGTGGCTGATCATACTCTGATTACGTGGATGATCATACACTGATTACGTGGCTGATCATACACTGATCACGTGGCTGATCATGCAATGATCACGTGGCTGATCATACTCTGATCACGTGGATGATCATACACTGATCACGTGACTGCATATGCACTGATCACGTGACTGATCATGCACTGATCACGTGGCTATATGCACTGATTACGTGGCTTATCATACATTAATCACGTAACTAAATATTGCACTGATCACGAAGCCTATCATACACTGATAATGTGACTGTGCATGCACTAATCACGTGGATGATCATGCACTGATCACCTGGCTGAGCATACAGTGATTACGTAACTGTGCATGAACTGATCACTTGGCTGATCATGCACTGATCACGTGACTGCACATGCACTGATCACCTGGCTGATCATACTGTGATCAAGTGGCTGATAATGCACTGATTACGTGGCTGATCATGCACAGATCACGTAGCTATCATGTGCCGATCACATGGCGATCATGCCCTGATCCCGTGGCTGATCATGCACTGATCGCGTGATTGATCATGCACTAGTCACTTGGCTATCATGCACTGATCAGGTGGCTGATATGCACTGATCACGTGGCTGATATGCACTGATCACGTGGCTGATCATGCACTGATCACGAAGCTGATCATGCAATGATCACGTGGCTGATCATACACTGATCAAGTGGCTGATCAATGCACTGATCACGTGGCTGATCATACTCTGATTACGTGGATGATCATACACTGATTACGTGGCTGATCATACACTGATCACGTGACTGATGATGCACTGATCACGTGCCTGACCATGCACTGATTGCGTAAATTAGCATGCAGTTATCTCGTGTCTGAATTGTGCTTATCATGTGACTAATCAAGAACTGATCACGTGCGCTGTAATGCACTGATCACATGACTGTGCACAGACTGAAAATATGGATGATCATACACTGATCACTTCACTGATCACGCACTGATCACGTGACTGATCATGCACTGATCACGTGGCTGATCATACACTGATCACGTGGGTGATCATGAACTGATCACGTGGCTGATCATACACTGATCACATGAATGATCATGCACTAATCACGTTGTTGATCATGCACTGATCACGTGGCTGATCATACACTGATCATGTGGCTGATCTTGCACTTATCACGTGGCTGAATCATACAGTGATTACATGAATGATCATGCACTAATCACGTTGTAGATTATGCACTGATCACATGACTGTGCATGTATTGATCACGTGGCTGATCATGCAATGAACACGTGGCTGATCATACACTGATCACATTACTGATCATGCACTGTTCACGTGCCTGATCATTCACTGATCACGTGGCTGATCATGCACTGATCACGTAGCTGATCATACCTGATCACATAACTGTGCATGCACTGATCACGTGGCTATCATGCACTGATCACGTGGCTGATCATACACTGATCACGTGGCTGAACATACGCTGATCACGTGGTATCAGGCACTGATCACGTGGCTGATCATACTCTGAACATGAAGCTGAAAATACACTGATCACATGACTGCATGCACTGATCACATGGCTATCATGCACTGATCACGTGTTTACCATGCACTGATCATGTGACTGCGCATTAACTGAACACATACCTGTTCATGCACTGTTTACGTGGCTATCATGCACTGATCACTGACTCATCATGCATTAATCACGTGACTGATCATGCACTGATTCTGTTGCGTATCATGCACTGATCACATGACGGTGCATGAACTGATCACGTGAATATTATACACTTGATCAAGTGACAGATCATGTACTAATCACGTGACTGATCATGCACTGATCACGTGGCTATCATGCACTGATCACGTGGCTGATCATACACTGTTAACGTGTCTGACCATTGCACTGATCACGTGGCTGATAATGCACTGATCACTTGACGATCATGCACTATCACGTGTCTGATCATGCACTAATCACGTGACTGATCATGACTGATCACGTGACTGATCATGCCACTGATCATGAGCCTGATCATGCACTGATCACGGGCCTGTTCATGCACTGATCACGTGGCTGATCCTGCACTGATCACGAGGCTGATCATACACTGATCACGTGGACTGTGGCATGCAATGATCACTTGGCTGATCATGTACTGATCACAGTGCTGATCATGCACTGATTACTGGCTATCATCCACTGATCACGTGAGTAATCATTGCACTCTTCACGTGCATGATCATGCACTGATCACGTGTCTTAGCATGCACTAACCATGTTGCTGATCATGCAATGGTCAGGTGGCTATCATGCACGTTTACCTGGCTGATCATGCACTGATCACATGGCTGTAATACACTGACCACGTTGGACTGTGCATGCACTGAAAATATGGATGATCATACACTGATCACTTCACTGATCACGCACTGATCACGTGACTGATCATGCACTGATCACGTGGCTGATCATGCACTGATCACGAAGTTGATCATACACTGATCATGTGACTGAGATGCACTGATCATGTAGCTGATCATGCACTGATCACGAAGTTGATCATAACACTGATCATGTGACTGAGCATGCACTGATCATGTAGCTGATCATGCACTGATCACGAAGTTGATCATACACTGATCATGTGACTGAGCATGCACTGATCACGTAGCTGATCATGCACTGATCACGAAGTTGATCATACACTGATCACGTTAGTGTGCATGCACTGATCACGATGGGCGGATCATGCAATCATCACGTGGATGATCATGCACTGATCAACAAGTGGGGATCATGAACTGATCACGTGGCTGCTCATACATTGATCACGTGCCTCTCGATCATGCACTGATCACGTGCTCATCTTGCACTGATCACGTGGCTGATCCTGCACTGATCACGAGGCTGATAATATACTGATCACGTGACTGTGCATGCAATGATCACTTTGGCTATCATGTACTGATCACGTGGCTGATCATGCACTGATCACGTGACTTCGCATGCATGATCACGTGACTGATCATCACTGACACGTGGCTGATCTTGCACTGATCACGTGGCTTGATAATGCACTGATCACTGACTGATCATTCACTGATCACGTGTCTGATCTGCACTACTCACTAACTGATCATGGACTATCACCTGACTGATCATGCACTGATCATGAGCCTGATCATGCACTGATCACGGCCTGTTTATGCCTGATCACGTGCTGATCCTGCACTGATCACGAGGCTGATAATACACTGATCACGTGACTGTGCATGCAATGATCACTTGGCTGATCATGTACTGATCACGTGGCTATCATGCACTGATAATGTGGCTTATCATACTTTGATCACCTAAATAATCATGCACTGATCACGTTGGCAATCTTGCTCTGATCACGTGGTGTGATCAGGCACTGGATCACTTAGCTATCATGCACTGATCACATAACTGCGCAAAACTGAACACTTAGATATCATAGACAGGACACGTGACAGATCATGCACTGATCACGTGACTGATCATGCACTGATCTGGTGGCTATCATGCATTGATCACGTGGTTGATCCATACACTTGATCACGTGACTGATCATGCACTGATCACCTGGCTATCATGCACTAATCACGTAGCTGATCTGGAACAGATCACGTGACTAATCATGCAGTGACCACGTCGCTATCATGCACTATCTCGAGATTGCCCATCACTGAACATAATGGATGATCACACACTGATCACCTGACAGATCATGCACTGACACGTGACTTATCATGCACTGATCACGTGACTGCACATGCACTGATCATGTGACTGAGATGCACTGATCACGTAGCGATCATGCACTGATCACGAAGTTGATCATACACTGATCATGTGACTGAGCATGCACTGATTCACGTAGCTGATCATGCACGGATCCGAAGTTTGATCATACACTGATCACGTGAGTGTGCATGCACTGATCACGTGGCGGATCATGCAATGATCACGTGGCTGATCATGCACGAATCACGTCTAGCTCTCATGCACTGATCACATGTCAATATGCCCGGATCCCGTGGCTGATCATGCACTGATCGCCCTGACTATCATGCACTAGTCACCTGGCTATCATCTAATCCCGTGCTGATCATACACTGACCACGTGACTGATCATGCACGATCACGTGGCTGATCATGCACTGATCTCGAAGCTGATAACACTGATCACGTGACGTGTGCATGCAATGATCACATGGTTGATCATGCACTGATCATGGTCTGAACATGCTCTGATCCCGGTGGTGATCATGCACTTATCACGTGGCTTATCATTACACTGGATCACGTGGCTGATCATGCACTAATCACCGTTGTGGATGATGCACTGTCACCGTGGCTGATCATACACTGATCACATGACTGATCATGCACTAATCACGTTGTGAGTCATGCACTGATCACGTGGCTGATAATACACTGATTACGTGGCTGATCATACACTGATCACTGCTGATCATGCACTGATCACGTGCTGATCATACTCTATTACGTGGATGATCATACACTGATTACGTGGCTATCATACACTGATCACGTGCCTGATCATGCACTGATCACGTGGCTGATCATACTCTTGATCACGTGGATGATCATAGACTGATCACGTGACTGCATATGCACTGATCACGTGACTGATCACGGCACTGATCACGTGGCTATCATGCACTGATTACGTGGGCTTATCATACATTAATCACGTAACTAAATATGCACTGACACGAAGCCTATCATACACTGATAATGTGACTGTGCATGCACTAACACGTGGATGATCATGCACTGATCACGTGGCTGAGCATACAGTGATCACGTGGTGCATGAACTGATCACTTGGCTGATCATGCACTGATCACGTGACTGCACATGCATGGATCACGTGGCTCATCATACTGTGATCAAGTGGCTGATAATGCACTGATTACGTGGCTGATCACACAGATCACGTAGCTATTCATGTGCGATACACATGGCGATCATGCCCTATCCCGTGGCTGATCATGCACTGATCGCCTGACTGATCATGCACTAGTCACTGCTATCATGCACTGATCAGCTGGCCTCTGATACGCATGATCACGTGGATGATATGCCACTGATCACTGCTGATCATGCACGATCACCGAAGCTGATATGCACATATCACGTGGCTGATCATACACTGATCAATGTGGCTGATCATGCAATGATCACGTGGCTGATCATGCACTGATCAAGTGGGGATCATGAACTATCACGTGGTGCTCAGTACATTGATCACGTGGCTGATCATGCACTGATCACGTGGTGGGATGATGCTACTGATCACGTGGCTGAGATACCCACTGATCACGTGGCTGATCTATTGTACTTACACTGTTGGCTGATCCATACAGAGATTACATGACTGATTTATGCACTAATCACGTTGTGATCATGCACTATCACGTTGTTGATCATGCACTGATCACGTGACTGATCTTGCACTGCTTAAGCTGGCTATCAATACATGAATCTCGTGACTGATTATGCATTCTTCACGTGCCTGATCATGCACTGATCACTGGCTGAATCTAATGCACTGATCACGTGGCTGATCCTGCACTGATCAACGAGGCTATAATACACTGATCACTCTGTGCATGCATGATCACTTGGCTTCATGTATCGACACTGGTGATCATGCACTGATCCACGTGACTTGCATGCCATGATCACGTGACTGATCATCTGCACTGATCACGAGAAGTTGATCATACACTGTCATGTGACTGAGCATGCACTGATCACGTAGCTGATCATGCGCTGATCACGGAGTTGATCATACCACTGTACACGTGAGCTGCATGCACTGATCACGTGCTCGGATCATGCCATGATCAGGTGGCTGATCATGCACTGATCACATAAGCTCTCATGCAACTATATCAGCATGTCAATCATTGCCCGGATCCCGTGGCTGATCATGCACTGACTCGCCATGATCATGATCATACACTGTTACGTGGTCTGACCATGCACTGATCACTGGCTATAATGCCACTGATCA